>NC_056730.1:178816176-178973676 GCF_019279795.1 Protopterus annectens | reverse complement strand
TCGACCAGTATGTGTCCACTGTCATAAGAAAAGCCTTCTGTATTGAACAGCTTGTAAAACAGTGATTGTGCCTATATCTAGAAATGTCATTGTCCCCCTTTACCCTGCCCTCATTAGGCCAATCATTGAATATAATGCCTCCTTTGGTATGCATCAGTCTAGACAAATGCAACAACTAGAATGCTCACAGAGACACCTTACTAAAAAGATACAAGGCCTAAACAATACGCCATACATGAACTGACTCAAAGCCCTGTCATTGTAGTCTGTATCCTACAGACCGCTAAGAGGTGACCTATGTCTATCATACAAAGCATACTCTGAACCGACACTAACGGATTAAGTTGCACATCAGCAAGTCATATGACATTAAAAAATACTTTGTCTAAGGATCTAAATGTCTTCTGCAGCATCAACACAATGGTTTGGAGGGACATGTATATCTTACAGAGGATACCACTGGAACAGGCTCCCCATGCATATAAAGCAAAGCTCATCCCTGTCCATTTTCAAGCACAGCTTGGATCTGTGGATTGGTATTAGAAAATTTAACCCAGGAATTCCCTGTACTACTAATGGACAGACGCATTTCTTAAATGCTTTGTCACATTTATGGGTCCCCTCAAATTGTGTATGGTATAATCTGAGTTATTCTTAACAGGGGTAATATATAATTGATCATGGGATGGGTAAGACCAATCTAACTCCAACTGGGATAGGTTAATTCAACCACCAAAATGGTAATTGATTAGGCTTAAAGTGGCCTCCAAGGGCAGCTAGGCTAGTACTTACCTGTGCTGTCCTGTCAGTTGAGCTCTGACAGTACCAGATCCCCTCATTACTATAACATGGCAATGACCCCAGGCCACCTACATGTTGAATGACTGTGATTTTTGTTTGCAGAATGTGTATTACAGTTCGAGGTACAGATGTATTTAACAACATGCCTTACCAAGTAGATAGTGCAGCCATTTGGTAAGGTGTGCTTAGTGTCAGCAGACATATACATACATAGTAGCACTGTATACATCATCTCCAGAACACCCAGAAGGCAGTGCACCAGGACTGGCACAATATGAGGCCCACTCCTTTTTCACTATTCATTAACAATCTCAGTGATGGTCTGTCTCTACCAAATCTGTGTTTGTGTGCCGATTATCTGTGCTGGAGGAAGGCAAAAATTAATCTGAACACCAACAAAAAACGTAGTCCTGTTTTACCCATTCTTTGACTTTATGACCAGTAGTAAACTCCTGGTCAGCCCCACAAATGCAGTATAATGGTAACTGGCTCTTAAAATAAACTTTATAATCTCAACGGTGTTTCTTTAGTAGGACATTACAATAGGAACTGTGTTCACAATGTTTTAGAACAAACATGAATTGGCTTAATCCAAGATCCTTCCCTAAACTTTGATCGGCACAGCAATAAAGTTGACACTAAAACTCTGCAACTACTCAGTCTTCAACATTGTCATTCACCTCCTTTCACCATTCACAAGAAAATTCATAGCATGAACTGTATTTATTCCCAATCTAGAACATGGTCTTCCCTTAATTACTCTCAATTCTAGTCATAAAGCAAATGTCATTTAGATTGCAGCAAATAAAATATATGGGTTTGCCATGCTTGCAGAACCATGGATCCACCACTGCCTGCTACTCAAACATTTAAGATGGCTCATCACTAATAGTACAACAACCCTAAATTTGGGACACATTTTTATTCAAAATAATCTCCAAAGGACTTTGTTCCCCTCCCCTAGAATCCAAACTGCACTTCAGGGAACCGACTTAACTGTTATGCCCTTCGCCTGATAAGATCTAGGTTCAAGTCCCCAATAGGTGAAAGACCCTTCCCTAAACTCAGCACAGACACCCAAAATCACTTCCCCTTTGAGATCAGACAACAAAACACTCTTGCTTCTTTCAAGAAAAAAAAAACTTCAACCACATTGCAAATGAAGCCTCCTGCTCTTGCTTTCATGACATCAGCACTGGCTTTCACTAGCCTCTGCTTGCTTTTCTGTCCTTCCTGCCATCTATGCTTATTCTTCCAAGTATAAATTCACTGCTTGCACCTTTCAAAACCTGTTCCCCATAGGATTATGTATATATACATCCAACTTCTCCCTTTTGGCACAGCTCATTACTCTGTATGCAATCTCTCAATGAAAGGTAATTTTGTTTAAATTTTTCTACAAATTTTATGGAACTGTTGTACAGCTATCTGCCCAGAATAAAATACTTAAGTATTACTGGGGTAATGGCCTTGAGTGTTGTACAACAATTGTGAGTTGCAGTTATCTCAGAAACATCTGCATGAAGGATTCAGGGGCACCACCCCTTCATGCCAACTCCAGCAACATAGTTGTACAATGCATTTGTCTGACACAATGATTTTTTTTTTTTAAATTACCCTATTTTTAGAAAATAACCAGTCAAAAAAACATAGCAATGCACAGCTGGGGTCACTGACCAGTTGTAAATCTACTTCAAAGTATGCAAAGGAATGCTGAAGTAAAGTATAAAACAGTTAACAAATATGTGTACTGTACCTAGGAGGATGGTGATTACCTGCATATTTTTGGCTGAATTTTTTGGCTGAATTTTGATACTGATGTTGTCCTTCTGTAACACGTTCCAAATAGCATTGATATCACCAGTGTGAGCATGGCTGTGGGAATTGGAACATGAGACACCCTTTGGGGAACTTCATTCCTTTCTGTGTACCACACAGCAGTCACTACACCATCTGTGCTTTCCCTTCAAAACTAGTACGTGTATTTAGTTTGAAAGGATCCTCAAACCTGGAATGACTTTCCTTTTAGTACTGCCTCAGTATTTTCAGCTTACCCAAAAATTCATTTTTACTAAAGGCAATAAATAAATAAATAAACAGACTGGTCTGTTTGACTGTAATGCACTCAAGTGCCCGGCATAGAAATTCAGCCTGGTTTTCCCTGCAGTTGTTTGTGTGTTTTGGGTGTCTGGCATTAATTTGGGGTAGTGTACGCCTTTTCTTTTTTTTTTTTTTTTTTCTACAGTTAGGGTTGCCACATTTTCAAATGCCCAAAGTGTGACATTGTTTGTAGAAATGTCAGATTTTGCAGGGCAAAACATATCCACAGCAAGTACAAATGAAAGAACTTCACTTTTTTGCCAAAATAAAAACTTATTCTTGTAGCATTTGAGTTGCTTATTCTGTTTCTTATAACAATTAGGTGTTTCGGATGCAAAATAACTGTTTTATGCAACAATTAAAGAAAATACAGGAAATATTTTTCTCCTAAAATCTCAGGACATTTGCCATTTTTTCAATTTTTTTGCAGGACACAACTGCCCAAAGAGAGACTGTCCCTCGCAAAGTGGGACAGGTGGTAACCCCCCCCCCCAGAAAAATCACAAAAAGGGAAAAAAGAAGCCTGCCATTTACTCACAATGCTGCATTAGCAGTAGTGTTGGCAGTGTCAGTAAGATGCACACACACACTCGCGCAGTTACACTGACTTGGTGTTTTTAGGCAGTATACAGACTTGACAAGCCATAAAAAATTAATTTTGGCTAGTGGGAAGAAAACAAATGCATGTGATTAAGTGGAATGGATGCTAGTGTACACATTGGCAATGACACACTTACCAGTCTCTCTCTCAGACATATTAATTCATCCTCTTCCTGTCTGCTGTTAACTGGCAGTAATAATAATACTAGTAATAATACTCATTTGTTAACTAGGTTTACCACTGGACACACACTCCCTTTTCAGGGGCAACCCAGGAGCAATGTCTTGTTAAATGACTTGCTCAGTGTTATACAGTAGGCAAGTGAGGACTGATGGAATCACACTCTGTACCACAAGAAGTACAGCTGCTTTTAACCTTCTGCGCCAACTGTCAAACCTCCTTTCATACACCAGGGGTCCAGCAGAAATGCTAGATGTTTTTATCCCTCAGTTTTGCCCTAGATTCTCCCCAATCATAAAAAAAAAAAAAACTTTTACAGCTAATACTGGTTAAAGCAGAACAGTGGGCATCTCCGGTAAAAGGTAGAAAATGCAAACACTTTTTTAACATTTGATCAGTGCCTCTGCTTAGAGATGTTAAGCTGAAAAAAATGTGAAACTGCCTAAAACTGTCAGCTGATCACCTTGGCAAGGTTGATTGCAGACATCTATTCCCCTCCTTCCACACACTCTCTTCACAAGAAAGAAGAGAAATCAGTACATTAAAAACATCTGATGCTCTTACAAGAGGTCATGGATTTGATGCCTCTGATGTTCTTACAAGAGGTCATGGATTTGATGCCTTTGATACTCTTACAAGAGGTCATGGATTTGATGCCTTTGATACTCTTACAAGGGGTCATGGATTTGATGCCTCTGATGCTCTTACAAGAGGTCATGGATTCGATGCCTCTGATACTCTTACAAGAGGTCATGGATTTGATGCCTCTGATGCTCTTACAAGAGGTCATGGATTTGATGCCTCTGATGCTCTTACAAGAGGTCATGGATTTGATGCCCTTACAAGAGGTCATGGATTTGATGCCTCTGATGCTCTTACAAGAGGTCATGGATTTGATGCCTCTGATACTCTTACAAGAGGTCATGGATTTGATGCCTCTGATGCTCTTACAAGAGGTCATGGATTTGATGCCTTTGATACTCTTACAAGAGGTCATGGATTTGATGCCTTTGATACTCTTACAAGAGGTCATGGATTTGATGCCTTTGATACTCTTACAAGGGGTCATGGATTTGATGCCTCTGATGCTCTTACAAGAGGTCATGGATTTGATGCCTCTGATACTCTTACAAGAGGTCATGGATTTGATGCCTCTGATGCTCTTACAAGAGGTCATGGATTTGATGCCTCTGATGCTCTTACAAGAGGTCATGGATTTGATGCCTCTGATGCTCATACAAGAGGTCATGGATTTGATGCCTTTGATGCTCTTACAAGAGGTCATGGATTTGATGCCTCTGATGCTCTTACAAGAGGTCATGGATTTGATGCCTCTGATGCTCTTACAAGAGGTCACAGATTTGATACCCATGATCAGTGAGAATGTCATACTCACTTCTGCGTTCATATATCCATTCATTGTAGGAAAATAAGCAGTACCATATTATCAAAAGTACCAGATAATTAATTATAGAGATGTGATACATTAACCTTCACCTGTAAAGCTTCCACACAACTACTGTGGGGAATATATGTGGCCTCTTGAGTATGTGTTCATAGTAATTGTACATTTTTAACAGAAAAACCTTTTGTTGTTGTAACAGTTTATTTGTGTCAGTCAGAAATGCCTGTGCACTAGCAGACCCCTGGCTTCAGCATAGATTTAACATATAAATATTCTTCTGTTCTGCTGACTTCTAATGCAGTAGGGTTCAGTGGAAGTGGTGGTGGAGCACAAACCCTTGTATAATTTACAAAGGCTGCAGATTTTAGAACAGTAAAAAGGAGCTGCTCAATGCACATGAAACTGTACAAATATTCAGAACCATAAATCCATTTTAATATAATTGTACATTATCCTTTACAGTGCTGCTGGGACACAGGAATTTCTCTTTTGTCAGCCAGTAGAAACAAGGCATTGACACTTGTTCTGGACAGTGCACCAGTCCATCTCGGAATGCATGCTGCCACTTCATCACACATTGCACTTACACTTACAGGCACTTGGAGGCCACAAACCCACCTATTGCATGTCATATTTGCAGCAATGAGCAGAAAAAACACTTGTAGTTCATCACCCAGCAATTTGCATCATCTTGGTAGAGTAGCTAATGTCCATAACCATGAATTCTTCCTGACTTTCAGCCTCGTGCAATATGTAAAATAATGCAAATGTATCGCCAATACTGTTAACTTAGTTCTTGAGTTAAGGGTATTTTTTGAAAATAATCTGAAGGAAGGGGTCCTCAGTTGTGTAAATTGCCTACTGCAGGTATGGAAGAAGCTGTTTGGAGACTGCATTAGCTGCAATAAGGAAGGCTTCATCAGTTAATGTGCATGTCTCTGAACCTCTGTTTTTATTACTGTTGATGTTGAAAGTACTTTGCTTCAGCTGTGTCCTCCTGCATACTTTCCCACTGTTCAGAAGTCTGCAGAACGTTTGTGACATGCCTCACATTGTTGTGATTCCCTGGTAAATCACTGAGGATTACTGTGTGGCCATGCAAGACTTAAGAACTGCATTACTTATTGCTCAGAAAATTCATGTTGATGCTAAACCAGTTGTTGTTCTAGTAACTTTATAAGTGAACTAAAGTAGCATTTATAATTTTCCATGATTCTGTTTATTTTTCCCCCAGTATTTTTGACTTTGTCCAGATTTCTTGAAAAACAGTGTTAACAGGTATCCCCATACTCACACACACACTGCTGTATGCATACACATACTCACCCCTCCCCACTCCTATGTCTTCACTTAATTTGCCTGCAGCAAGGCTTTTCCTATCAGTGGGTTGATGGTAGTCATTTGGCTGATTTATATTTCTTGCCGGCTATGGTAATGGTAGTATAAATCAGGCATGTTTGTGGGAAAACACATGATCTCTGAATCAGAAAGGGTTACTATGAGGGGTTGCTGGAGTCTACCATTCTGAATCCCAAGGAATGTTTAAATTATAACTATACATATTGGTTAAACATACATTTTGTTTCTGGTATGTGAAATTGTGGTATGAAATTTTCAGGGTAGTCATTTTAGGGATCCTTTTGTCTGCCATTGCACAGTTCTATTTGCAGATGTCACTTTGTGATAATTATTGCAAATCCCACTTGGGATCCGAGTTGCTGTAATGAGATATCCTGATTTCAGGTTGTGGTGGTCCATAGGTGGTATACTGAAATTCTGAGCACAAAATATTATGTTCTGGCAGAGTTATGAGCATTTGTTGAAAATAATGTTAATGAAGTACATTGCCAATTTTAACTGATGAAAAAAGTATATTGCTGAATTTCACAAACTATTGTACAGGGTGATAACTTTTATTTGGACCTTTCTTTCCTTCCTTAGTACTGGCACAGCACGCCATGCCCTATCCATGTGAGGTCTGTCAGCTGTCTTCTTGGCCCCTGGAGTATTCTGGTGTTTCTGGGACTGGTTTTGAAGCCTTAGGCATCGCCCCACCTGCTCAACTATGTCTCTGCCTTTATTCCTATCTTCTAGGCAAACCTAACAGTGTGCCATCCCCAGCCTCCACTAGGGATTAGCACAGGAGATACCCAGAGGTTTTCCCACCTACCCTGGGATGGTAATTCCCATCTCACCCTGCTACTCTGTCCATTGCCCAAGTCCCTAATCAAACACTGATTGGCTGAGTTGTGATCAGGGCTTTGTCCTTCTATGCTATTGCAGTGGCTACAGGATAATAACCTGAAATTTTGGCATGAAATTTTCAGGGTAGTCATTTCAAGGACCCTTTGGCTTAACTGTTTGCAGCTGTACAGGTTTTGTAATTGTTTTATAGTCTTTTATGCACATAACGTTTTGACTCTGAGTTGCACTAATTCAGTATCGTAGTTTCATATGAGCCATATTTATTGACCTCACAAAAGTCTGTTTGACAAATTAACTGAAATAGGCATTAGAGACTATGCAGAACCTTGGTTTGTAGACTTCCTCATCAAGAGATCCTTCAAGGTGAACGTAGGCACCACCCCCTCTGAAACGGCTCCTCTTATGAAAGGAGTCCCAGCGTTCCACATTAGCCCCTCTGCTCTTTTCCATATTTATCAACAAACTCCCATATGATCACCCTCTGATAAATTCTTTATGCAGGTAAAATGGTCATCTGCAGGTTAAACAAATCCTACTCTGTTATACAAACGCTGCTCCAAGATAACCCTCAACCAATATCTAATAGGCCAAAAACTTGTACTCAATCCCTCAAAAACAAAAGCAGTGCTATTTGGAACCAACCAAAAAATAGCCAAATCACCCAACTTCCTTCATACTAAAGATGTTAACAGTACCATCATAGAAGCTACCACATCCTTCAGGTACCTTGGTATTTGATTAGACCAAACTCTTAACTTTCAGCTACACATCCAAAACATATGTAAAAAGGATTTAATGCACTGCTGTTTTGGGCAAACAGGCTATCGCCTCTTCTGTCCAAGACAGCCAAAGCTGCCATAGGCAAAGATATACTCTTATCTCAACTCTAATATGGACTACCAGCCTCAAATAAAAATGCCACCACCTTACAAACTATCTCCAATAAAGTATGACTGGTTATTAGTAAGTCCCCCAATAATAAACACAACTGCCTAACTCTCGCCAAAGCTAAATGGCTCCTAGCATGTTTGAGAGCCAACCTCGTACTAGGATCACTAATTCACATGTCCCTTTCTACTGACACATCATCCCCTCTGACATAAACTTTTCACCAAAACCCCCACATGTAATTTCAGGAGTATCGCTCAATCTCAACCCACTGTACTAACTCCAAAAACTAAACTGTACTGCAGTGCCCATGTATTCTCCATCCTACCTCCAAATCTGTGGGGCTCTATTCCTCTCTCAGTCCGAGACCTCCAAAAGTACTTCAGAGAATAGCTCAAGGAACACCTGTTCACCCAAGCAAAGTGCAACTGCACTCGCACAGGTCATGTTACGTGAACCCTGCAGCTCCTTACCCCGTCGTCTCCTTTACTTAATGCCTCTCATTCATCCTACTTCCCTCTTCTCTTTGCATCTCTGTCACATTTCTCCTTTCTACTCCTCTTCCCTCTGCATGACTCACACTTTTTTTTCTCTGTCTTCTCCCCATGGTATCCTTTCTTACAACTATTCTCACTTGCCTGTTCTAATATCTTCATAACTTTCTATAGAATTATATGCCGATATCCCTGTAGCATAATCCATCTCTGTGATTATGGCTACATATTATCCAAAAAGCTCTGATAAGTATTCTGTTTTTTCATCCATGCCTTGAATTGCTTCTTGAACTGTTATCACATATTCTTGCATCTGTAAATATTGTGTGGGTGTGAGTATATGTATGTGTATATATATATATATATATATATATATATATATATATATATATAATTTTTTTTTTTTTTTTTTTTTTTTTAGCATATCCTTGTATCTGTAAATATGTTTTGTTCATTCCTTGTGTGATCCTGTTCACCCGGGCTGTGCCTGCAAATAGTCCATTGAGGTCCGTGCACTACCCTGGGAAACGAATATAAATAAGTAAATAGTTCTGGTGGTGGTAAAACTTGGATATCTTATTGAATATTTTAGCCCAAAATGTTACTTTTTGGTAGAGTTATGGGCATTTCATTAAACTAATGATAAAATCTCACTATTCTTTCTTGTAGATGCATTGTAATTGCAGCTTTCCCTCATTTTAGTTTTTGTGTATGACCCCCTCCCCATTTCTATGAAGGGATTTTCTACCTCTTTTTGTTTAATATATGTGTGGAAGTCGACTGCATTGTCTTCTTCCAGTGCACGTCAGAGTTAGTGGTGAGAGAAAAAAAAATGTCTGGCAGTCAGATTTTAAAGTATCTGTGACTGAATATGAGGTCTAGATAGCCTGCAATAACTTGCTTTTGTGCTTGGTGTGTGTGTGTGTGTGTGTGTGTGTGTGTGTGTGTATGTGTATATATATATATATATATATATATATATATGTATATCTATATGTCCCATGGGGCTCAGTTACAGGAAGTTTATAGTATTACACAGTGAAGACCTTAGCATGGCTGAGTTTTTCTTTCAGATTTTAATGACTGCGTAACCTTTTGCCCCTTTGCTTGGGTGTTTGTGATTATTTTGCAGGTACCTTGATATTTATGGGCTTTAGATGGGGCTTTATGCCCTGCATTTCAAAAGTATAGCCAAACAATCCACTTTAAGCTGTACTGCCGAGGTCCTACAAAGTCCAAAATATGCTATATCCACAGCATATATATATCCAATTGGCCTCCACCGCTAGAGGTTTAAGATCACACTGAAGATTTTAGCTTGGCTGAGTCTTTACTGCTAGGTTTGTTTGTATAACCTTTTTACCCTTAGGTACATCATTCCATTTGTTTGTGCACACGCGTGTGTGTGTATACGTACTACATACAAGTTGAAGAAGACACTAGAGGTAGTCAATATGTTAAAATATAGCTTTTTTAATGGTCCACAAATGAAAGTAGAATCCCATTTAGCTTTGCAGCTTCGGTGTAAAAATAAAAAGTACTGTAGTTGGTTCTCAGTAACAGAGTTCAGTCCACACAACCCTTCTGGGAAACAAGCTGCCTTTTAACACAAGGAAAAGTCCAAGGCTGCAGTCATCTTTCAAACTGAGCTTTTGGCTCAAAGAATTAGGAGCATCCTCTTGCATATCTCCAGCTGGTCTCACTCCATGCTTCCAGGGTCTTTCAGATGATCCTTCAGTGAGGAACTAACTTCCTACTTTACTGCTTTCAGGCAATCTCCTTTTATGCAAGATTGACACATATTGTGGTGTACAAAAAGCGAATATTCTTTTAAATGGAGTTTGTGCACACGCCTTTTGTATGGGATCTCACTGCAGCGATGCAGGTGAATTTGCCCTCACCTCACTGTTCTGCAGTCTGTGAGTTTAACTGTATATATAATTAGAGGTTGTGGGGATGCATAAGGGGGGCATGCACACCACAAAAAATTTCATTTTAGTTTTTTTTTTCCTTTTTTTTTTTTTTTATGTTTTCTCACTTTAGATTGACTATAAAGTGATCAGTCTTTGAACATTCACTCTTGTGAACATTCAGTATTTCATCATAGTGTGTGTGTGTGTGTGTGTGTGTGTGTGTGTGTGTGTGTGTTAAAATATTTAACAACCAAAATACTGAAAAAGAAAACCTGCTACCCACCGCACCCTTTGCAACTTGTATATACCAACTCTGGGATTGCACAACAGTGGAGTAAGGGCAAATTACCATTCTAGCAATTTTCAGTACTGTGAGCCAGAAGCAGCCTTTAGATATTTGCAAATTTGATCTTATGAGTGGAACTCAAATATATACGTATACATGCATCTGATGAACAGCGTTACTAGTAGACCCACTAGAAACCACACATGTGCTTTAGAATCCAAAGAGATAAACCATCCAACCTATGTACCTTGGTCTCCCTCAGAGCACTCATTTCCACCTTAGATCTCTCCTTCTTCATTCTGCCTTCACCGAAACAAAAAAGCAAGAATACCGGAGATTCTTTGCTTGCTTCTCTGTTTATTAAAAAAACTTGTCATCCTCCATTGTCACTTATTTCAGACATCACTTTCCTTTTAAGTACCTAAAGAACTCTTTTGCTGTCTTCATCTTTTGATATTCTTCTTTATAACAGTCTGTTTTAAGTCTCCATTCCTTCCATGCTGTTTATATCTTTCAGTACCATCATGATACCCACCTTTGGATGCACAGGCCTCCTCTTTTTTTGCCTTCCCTGTCTTACCAAGACCCTTTTGCTACACTCTTGAAGACAGCATTTTAAGGAGTTATCAAAACTCTGGCTTCCTCTACCTTCTCCCGGACACTCAGAAGCTCTTCAACTAACTTCCCTACCTTTGGGTTTGCCTTCCTTTACTGACTCGCAACCTACCGATGACCAACTTGCCGATCAAACTAGCCTACCTTATTGGACTTCCACAAAAATGGAGGCATTTAATTTTCCTTGTACCCCCTGATGTGCTGTTCTGCACGCATCTGATCTGTAATTATACTACCTCTGAGGTCACACCAACTTGAAGAAAATGAGATCCATGTGTTTTAGATTTTGTGCAACCTCAGAGGTAGTGGATCTACCACATCTGGGGGGGGGGTACAGGGGACTACAGTCTCCTAACAGAAGCATTTTTGGACAACACTGTCCTTTACCATATACTGTGGTGATGTGTTGACCAATGGTATAGTAGCCTGCAGTACTCTTGTTCTGCTAAATTGTGTGTAATTAAGATGTAGACTCCTGTCCTTCCATAATCTCTCTCATTGTAACCTTGCAGCAAGTTTTTTATCCACTTCAGGCAATTTGATATACCACTGAAATGATCACTATTGCTAAGTAGTGTCATCTCCTTCTCATGACCAGCATCATTCTTCCACTTAAAAGCAGGACATTTGTTACAGTTTTCTTAAATTTCTCTCTAATCTGTCTTCTGAAACTTTCCTATTGAATTATCCTAACTCATTCTGTTTCCCTGTCTTTACCACAGGTAAACTCTGATTTCTTTCTGAGAGATGAAAATTAAGTCTTTCTTCCTTTTAATCACTTCCTGCATAAGGACTATCTTTTGCATTTGCATTTGGGGGCTAATAAATATCGTCAGCCCACAAACTACAGTCCCACTGAATTCTTTCTGCTTGATTGCCTGGTAAGCTAGTTCTCATCCTCTTTGTCCAACATCCTCTCAATATGCCATCCCAGGCTCTACATCACATTATTTACTGCAGAAGTAATCAACACACAAAACATCAAAACCAGAATGTCAACCATCTGGAACATTAGAAAATACAGAAAAACCACTCTAGGTTCGCACTACAGTTAGGAAAGGGTAAAGGCCCACACACAGTTGTACAGTGATCTCGGACAAACAGCTACTTCCACATTGTGATGTTCCAGACATTCACTGTTTTGGGTTTGTTGACTGCACATTTGACATGCACGTTATCAATTTCCGGTACTGTCGCATTCTTCACATAATGATATTCCTTGCACCATAGTGTCTTTTCGAGAATTTCTGATCACATTCCACCCTGCCATTTTCTCGTGCCACATACACGTATAGTTTTGCATAGATTTTCATTATCTGTTTCAGCCAGTTTTAGTGGAGCTACTTCACACTGCCCCCATTTCCCCAAGACTATGTTTGCATTACACATATTCTAGCCACCATATGTAACATCTGTCCTCTCTCACTCAACCTGTCCTCTGTTTTTCACTTTCTTCCCCCTGCCCAGCCCTGCTGCACTTTGCTATTGTAAATTCCCCCCTCAGTACCCTATATCCTATCCTGTTCACCTACCTTCTCCAGCTCTGGTAGTCTCCCTCATCCTAGTGTAAAGCTACTGTTCTTTGAATGTATTTCTGCAGGTTCTTTGAGCAGGTCTTTTTCTTTACTACTAAGATGCGTCGGGTATCTGTACTGTCTAAGGCATTACCTTAAAACACACGAAAGTCACCACGCGTCAGGATTTTAATGAAGCTTTCAGGTCTACACCCTTCCTCAGCATATAAAAATACATCCATTCATTACTTTTAAATAGAGGATTAATTATATCACATGATTAAGCCAGCCATACAACACTTAAAGGAAACATAATCAATTAACCATATCTAAAACATTATCTAAAATCTAACTTTTCAAAACCATTCATTAGTAAAAATATAAATACATGACAAAATATATGTATGCAATATAAAATATATAAAAAATATATAGAAAAAAACAGGGCTACAAACATTCAAAAGTATTGTTTTTGCCTTTTTATCAAAATTGGTTTTATACTAACAGCATCAGAACACCACCTTCTATTATAACAGTATTTGAACTAGAAAGCTTTGTGCAGTATTTGAATGGCACTACAGATTCTTTTGAGTTTAAAATGGAATACTCACCACATGAGATAGTTTTTTTAGATGTGAGTATCCAGAAAAAGCATGATAAGGAGTAGAAACGAAGGTACATAAAAAGGAAGTATATGCTGAAAGGTACCTTAAGACGAATAGTATGCACCCACCACATATTTATAAGGGGAATTTTAAAGTCGCAATTAATAAGGGTTAGTAGACTTACTACTGAGGAAAAATAGTTTCATAGAGCAGATTAATAAAATGAAGGATGAATTTGTGAATAGTGGTTACTCGTTAACAGATGTGAATGAAATATATGATGAGGTTATACAAGGAAGAAATAATATATATAAACCTATTTTTGAGTTTACAAACACGGAACACCAAGATCAAATAATAGAAGGTGGTGAAAATAATAAAATAAAAGATAATGTTGTAAGGTTTGTTATTAGCTATAATACTAACACTACAAGAGTTCGTAAGATTATTGAAAAGAATTGGGTGATATTGATGGCCCAACCGGAACTGAGAGACATCTTGGGCTTGAGACCGAGATTTGCCTACAGGAATGGGCAATCAATAAAACAGATGCTCTGCTATAAAGATTTTTCTGATGATCCAAAGAATATACCAATTAAAACAGGTACATATAAATGTTATAATTGCACTTGCTGTATGGATATATATGAAACAATAGGATATTTTCAACATCCCTTAACAAATGAAGAGTTCATATTTAAATGTAGGGCTGATTGCAACACGATGAAATTAGTTTATTTAGCAACGTGCACACAATGCAATGTATTTTATGTGGGAAAAACATGTAGGAGATTAAAAGACAGAATAATAGAGCACAAGTCCGAAATAAAAAGAAAGGTTGAAGCAAATGGGCTGTATAGACATGTGATGGACTTCCCAAAGCATACTTTTAAATAGAGTTATCTGTGTGCTAACTCTAGGAATAAGGGGAGGAGATTTAGATAACTATCTACAGACAAGGGAATATGAATGGATAGTTCGTTTACAAGCAGATAAACCACCTGGCCTTAATAGTGCTGTTAGTATAAAACCAATTTTAATAAAAAGGCAAAAACAATAACTTTGAATGTTTGTAGCCCTGTTTTTTTCTATATATTTTTTATATATTTTATATTGCATATATAAATTTTGTCATGTATTTATAATATTTTTACTAATGAATGGTTTTGAAAAGTTAGATTTTAGATAATGTTTTAGATAGGTTAATTGATTATGTTTCCTTTAAGTGTTGTATGGCTGGCTTAATCATGTGATAGAATTAATCCTCTATTTAAAAGTAATGAATGGATGTATTTTTATATGCTGAGGAAGGGTGTAGACCTGAAAGCTTCATTTAAAATCCTGACGTTTGGTGTGTGTTTTTGGATTTGCTGAACAACTAAGCGTTTTTACTAAGGCATCATCTTCCCAGGCTTTCCCCCACTTTCATATGACCACATACTCTTTTTTTTTTTTTTTTTTTTTTTTTGGTCTGTCCCTTCCTTTCTTAACTTATTGCGGGTGCAACTGCATCTCCTCTTGATGTGAAGTTGTTGCCGTCTCATTGCCTCTGCTTATGTGAAATCAGTGCCATCTCATTGTACATCTCCTTACATTTTCTAGTATTCCAATTTCCTGGCTCTTGTAGAATACATGGTGAAGTCTTGTACCCCCCCCCCCCCATGAACCAGTATTCCATAAGCTAAACAAACTGTTGTCTAAAGATCCACTATAACCTCAAAGTCAAAGTAAACTTTATTGTCATTTAGGACTACATAAGTGCAGCCTAAATGAAATTCTGATCATCAACTCACCAGAAAGTACATAGGAAGCAAGGATAACAACGGTATAACATTTCAACCCAGTTTGTGGAGTAAATTACCAACGGTGCTTGAACAAGTCATGAGATGTGATATCTTTTACATTTTTACAGATGTAATGCACTTTACCAAAGCTCTATATTTGCCCTTCTCCCACAGAGACCTCACTACTGTTGCCCTTCTGTGGAGATGAGCTTATTTATTGACCCATTTTCATAATGCCTGCCTTTTCAGCGATTGGGGAAAACACCCATCTCAAATGGGATCACTTATGACTTCCCCACTGACATATGTAAACTTTTCTCTGAAAATACTGATGTATTCCAGAGACCTTGCAATGTTGTCATGTATGTATTTTTTCCCCAGGAAGTGTAGCCTGACCTCGGATGCCCACACTAATGGTCTAACATAGACGTGTCCAACCTGCGGCCCTCAGAGCTCTTCCATGTGCCCCTCAACATCAACATGCGCATGCCCCAAAACACAGTTTTTGTTTTGTGTTTTTCGCTCCCGTGACCTGTAATGCTAATGTCGGTGTGTGCATGCGCCAAAGCACCCTTCTAGTTTTTTTTGAGCCAAAAAAGTGTCAGTGTGTTTACGCCATTATTTTGCACCGAACAATCAGTGTGTGTGTTCTTGCTGAAGAGGGACTCGTGTATAGATTTGCTGCTGTTGCCTTTGAAAGGGACAGCAATTACCTGTGTTAATATGTAAGTACGGAGTGAGTGCATGCATGAAAGCAGAAGAGTGTGTGTGTGTGTATGTGTGTATATGTGTGCATGACAGAGAGAGATGCATGCACAAAGAGGCTAACAATGATCAGTCTACCTACTGAACACAAACAAGTTATCTCAAAAATACATTAAGAGTACACTTTTATTAAATTGCAGCTTTCCTGACCGGGAGAGTGTTGTATTGAACATGAACTCATACCTCTTAACTGTATGGATTTTCAAAGAATGTCTGGATTTTTTCCTCATCTTCCAATTTGTGTCTTTTGCTTAGGAAATAAAAGTAGTCATCCAAGGTAATGCAGTTCCGGGGAGTAAGAATAAGACAGCAGCCTTGGGTTAATGGGTCAGTAGTGGACTGACTGTGGGACTGTAGTATATAAAGTTGTATTGCTTTTCAGACAAACAAAAAAGCACCTAGTACTGTTTTTTCATTGGTGGGTTCTAAGCAGTGGTAGATTGGACAACAGCAAGCATAGCTTTGGCGGATCATCAATACTGGCAAATCAAGTAGGCACAATCACAATGTCATTTTTTAAATGTTGGGGATTTTAGTGTGTGTGTGTGTGCTTATGTGTTGGGAGTGCTGCAACAGTAGACGATTATTAAAGACAGAGACTTACGGACTGTGGAGAATGTTTCTTTGTTTCAAAACCTAATACTTGGGTACGCATGCCAGAAGGAGATTTTTTAAAACATAGCTTCTTGCCATTTACAGTGGATGGATATTTACATTTAATGGACAATGTATTAGCATGGGCCTGTGGGGTTCTGAAGGATGCCAAGTCTACCACTGCCAGTGTCTTGTAAAGTGACCTGGAAATGGATATTGGGATGTTACTGAAAAAATATAGTAAGTGGGCTTAGAAATATAGTTTAATTAAACAAGGTGTACTTTCAATTTACAGGCCATAATTTAATTTCTTTCAGGTAGTCCAGATACTGGTAGATTAATTAGGGAGAACTGTCATTCTGGGGAAACAAGCAGCCCTAGTTTCAGTGAAAGCTCTGTGGTTGCTTGCAAGTAGGAAGTTGCAGGATGTTGATGCAATGTGTTTTATTATTTTCAATGCATTTGTCACTTCAAAGCATGGTTTTCTTTGTTGCAAAAGAAGGCAGGACTGAATGAGCCATATAATGTTTAGCTGACAATAATGGGATAGAAAGATTATAAGTGATGTATAATGTTTGCAGCTACAGTTGTTTCAATGGTGTATGTGATGCATAACTATTTTTGGGCCTGTGTCCAACTTTTATTTTTCGCTTTTTCCAGATTTCTTGCTCTAAGGTTGAGAGGTATGGTTCCATACTAAATCAGAAGTTGTATTTACCTTGGAAGACTTTTTGGCATAGTTATGAAAAACAGAGCCTTTTTAATATCTCTGCTTATTTCCAATGTAAACTGCCATGTAACCTTGCAAATAACCTTCTTATTAAGCTACTTTACTTCTTTTGGAATTGACAGGTATGATTCATCTGTTCGGACATAAGCATAGAGTGCTAATGTGACTGATTTCTTGCAGCAGTCTGTGGTTTACATAATCACAGTAACTTTTCTGTGTTTCTGGGTGTGTAATCAATTTAACAGTTTTAAAGATATTTTCCAAAAATAAATAAATATATAATAAATAAATAATCCTCTCTACACTTTGAGCTATTGACAAAGTCTGGGAATTTGTTTTTTTCAAAAGCGAAGGTCAGCATTACAGCTCAGTAAACTGTCAGTCTGTGAGTAACTTCTAACCAAATTAAAATGTCTGAATATCAAATGGCTTTAGATTGGAGGGACGTTTATTTTATTTTATTTTACATTTGTTTACCGAGAAAGTCTGACTGGACACAGGTCCATTTTCAGCGGAGGCCCGGGGAGAAAAGCCCCAAAAATAACACAAAACAATATAATACAATACATGAGAGAGAGACAGCAAATTATGGATGTAGTACTCGTACAATATGGCAGAGATTACATCTTGTAACAGTGAGAATCATTGGGGTACAGAATAAACTTAAAAACATTTTTTTTTACAGTTATAATTACAGCAAGGCAAATATCAATGAGTTAAGTTTTTAGTAGAAAGCTGTTTGTACATAGCTGAATCTCTGAAACAATCTTTTGGTATGGATTAACCTGGGGATTGACAAGTTATATGACACCAGTATCTAGCATTATAGTTTATGGTTTTCTTATTGATTTACTTTTTGCCGAGCAGTTGTTTGTTGATTTATTGATGGTCCTTTTGGTGGTTGGAAATTACATGGATGAATCCATCTCTATTGTGATTTTTTTTCAGATATTTTGACTTCCAGACAATTTCATTCAATGAGTTGGTGTCATGTGATTACTGAGGTTGCCTATTTTACAAGTAGGGGCTTTTGTGTGTGTGTGTGTGTGTGTGTGTGTGTGTGTGTGTGTAAGAGAGAGATTTAATATGTATACTGAATATAATTTTGCAAATGGAATTCTTAGTTAAACATGCCCCTCTTCTTGGGCAACTAGACTTGTGTAACCGATATTAGATCATAGCCATCCAGCTGGGAAAGGTTAGTATGTGGATTTTCCATCTGGTTTGATGAAGGCTATGTTACTTACCCAAGGACTACATTTATGGCTATTCATCCAGCCATCGTGTTGCTGAACTATATTGTTTGGTAATGAGAGGAGCTTTTTACACAAGTTGAAGGTTTTTATGTCAAGAACCTGTCCATAAAAAGTGGCTTGTTTATGTTGCATTGAAGGCTGTGGTCTTTGTAGTGAGCGTTTTAAGTATAACCAGTATTTCTGAGGTAGAGGACGTCTCTTAAGGCAGGATCTTTCTTTGCCTGGAAAGCAAGCCAATGATGAAATTTATAGGGGCCAGTGAGAGACAGAGGAAAGCAAGAAGCTTTTTAGTCTGTTTGGATAACTAAGTGAACTTAGTCCTTTGACCTTTTTTGTCAGAAATGGTTGTAGTCTTTCTTTTGGCAGGGTGTTTTGCTGAGACACATGCCAAAAGGGGCATTGCACTCAATAATGGCTCTTGTAAAGGAAGAATACAGGAATGTTATGACCTCCTTGTCCCTGGATGAGATACCCTTACTAATGAAGTGGACCATGTAAAAAGCTTTCCTTACAATGGAGACAATGTGGTGGTCAAAAGTCAGGTTTCTACCAACTGGTTGCCCAAGTACCATACGACTTATTGTGTGCTTACAACATTGTTATTAATGTGATAATTTGTGGGGACATTCTCCTCAAAGGGGATGATGATGCATTTTTTGGCATTTAGCTTGAGGCCATATTTCTGGCACCAGTTATTTGTTTGGGTGAGACCTTCTTCTAGCTTATTCAGAATTGTTTTAAGTCAGTAATGTGAATTCTTTACTTTATTGCAAAATTGTTTGGTTATTTTTGTGGATTATAGTATTGTAGGACTGCTGATGTTGACATTTTATGTAGTTGGACTGCTGGAATGGTTTTCCCAGTAAGAAATGCTAGTGCTGTAGTGAATATCTGTTAAAAAAAAAAATAATAATAATTATATATATATATATATATATATATATATATATATATATATATATATATATATATATACACATATATATATATATATATATATATATATATATATATATATATATATTAACTAAGATGTTAGAGTTAACTGTTGGATTAGCGAATTAGAATGAGAATTAGAATTTTAAGGCAAATATTAGGCATTTATTACATTTATTCATTGTTTAAATGCACCTACAGTACAGCCAGGAGGTCAACTGTGGTCTTCCGGAGAAACAAAAGAGTTAACTATATGATATATTTTATATGTGGCCCCAAGACCATTTCTGTTCACTCAATGCAGCCCCAGCAAGCCAAAAGGTTGGGCACCCAGATTTTCTCAATGCAGCCCCAGCAAGCCAAAAGGTTGGGCACCCAGATTTTCTCAATGCAGCCCCAGCAAGCCAAAAGGTTGGGCACCCAGATTTTCTCAATGCAGCCCCAGCAAGCCAAAAGGTTGGGCACCCAGATTTTCTCAAAACATTAATATCTCGAGATGTTAGACTCTTAACATCTCGAGATATTAATATGTTTTGAGAAAATCTAATTGTTTTCAATGATGAATATTGTTACATCTACTTCTGCAATACTCTTTTTGTGCTTAATGTTTTACAGTAACTTTACTTGGTTGCACTCACTACAAACTATCCCATGGCGTTCCAGAAAGCATACACATATGCATGTATAAAGTGAGTTCGGGTAAAAACAAGTAGGAAAATGTATCCGTAATACCGCCTTAGCCAAGTCTTTGCAAAAATATCCACACACTTGTTAGCTCGTTAGACCTGAGCAGTGTCCTAGGTTGTACCACAACAGTCCAAGCAAACTTCTTTAGTCAGCCTTACTGCATATGAATTACCCACATACCGTCTGTCTGCAAGCAAGCTGTTCCTTCATGAAATAAAGCCAGTAGAGCAGTAGCAGTTGCAAGAATCTGACCGAATTTTCATCACCAATTAAGTTGTTACTGTATCTAATCTGTAGCCGGTGCTGTCATTAAAATGTTATATGAAGTTCGTGTGTGCAGGCATACTGTGGCGACCCTGCTGCTTGCTCATGAATTCAGTGCTGTTTACAGGTATACTGTGAAGATCCCTGCTTCTTGCTCTTTTTTAATATGAAACCATACTGAGGGCGAATTGTGACATCACCACCACATTTGTCAGCTGTTATTTCTAAGGCAATAAGTAGCACTTCTTTCATTTTTTCCGTTTAGCTACAGAAGAATCACCAGGCAGGAATCATTAATTTCCACCCTGAAGACTTTTTCACTGAATGTTCTGTAGAGACATTCTAGCACTGCTGTAAATGTCTGGAGATACTTTTTGCTTAATATAACGAACTGTGAAACTGGTATGTACCATTTCAGCCTCGCTATCCAATAAGATGTTGCCATCCCTTCCTTATAAATGTTTATATCCACTAGTCAGGGCAAGCAAAATTCTGATTGTTAGGTAACACACAAGGAGCATATTGCAGGAAGACAGGATTCCTACAATCATGTGTATACTGCAAATGTTTTAGATTATGTATATAGGGATACAAGATGAAGGGTGATTTTTTTTTTTGATTAGCGTATTTTAATCAAAGCATCATGAACATATTACATATTCCTGCTTTATGTGATAGCTTTGATCTTATCATTTATATACCACACTAGGCTCTGTAAGATTTAATATTTACAAGGTTTGATTTGTAAGCTATTGCAAATATTTATTAATTTATTTATTGCATTTGTTTACTGGGATTGTCTGACTGGGCTGCCGCTTTTCAGTGGGGGCCCAAGGAGAAAAGCTCCGCAATAAAACAAATAAACAGTAAAACAATAGTTAATTCATTTTAAACAATAAGCATAAATACATTTTTGGCCAATGTAAATTGGTCATAGTTTGGTAAAGATTTTTTTTTCACCTGAAGTGGAACTGGTACAGAGTAGAATAAAATGCCAGTCAGTATTTCATATGAGGACAAGAAAAATAGGTTATTTATGATTGACATATAATGCAGATTGTTATAAAGCTTTATGGCCGAAGCTTTGACAGAAAAAATCGTTGCAAATTGAGGTTGACAATAAGTGTAGAAGGCTTTTTGAAGTACAAAGAGCAGTAGACCATATTGTGGTTCTATCGGGAGGAGTATGAGACCTGTTTAGTGAGAAGAGAGGCTATATAGAGACTAGAGAGGTCCAGGAAAGAGACCAAGAAAGAGGCAGTATTTAGGTTATCCCAGGAGAGGTGCAAGAGCATAGCCAAGTATTTTATGGGTGATCCTTTGCTTGTAGTTTGGAAGATGTGGAATATTAGGAAAACGAGAGCTATATGGAATTCCAGGTTTAGGAGGGAGAAGGAGTACAGGGATCTGCAGCACTGTTTGATTTAGTTACAGTTAGTAACATTTTTCTCAGAAGAGCATAGTGATCTTTTGAGACTGTTGTGTTGAAGAATATTGTTTACACTTGGGCATTTGTCTGGGTCATAAATGAGCTTGTGTCATGATGTACTGCGAGCAGATTAAATAGTGCCTTAATTCCAGCCACTGTAGTTGCATTTGTACTGGGCAGCGATGTGTCCTATGATGGTGGCGGGCAGCAAATATTACAATTTTATTATAGCAGTAGTTAAGCAAGGAGAGTTAATTGGATTGTAACTTAACAAGTGTGAGGAATGATTGTAGGAGAGTAAGTAGGAGAACAGATGAGGCAATGCTTAATCTAGCATCCTCCGTTAGGTATGGTTTGGCCCTTTAAAGGGCTTTCAAATTTTCATGGGGGTTTTAATGCGATGGTCAAAGATTAGGTTTTATATCAGTGGCAATCCACAGTAGCTTGGCGCGGGTTACCATTTCTTACTACTGTCAGAATTGTGAAAGAATTTTATTTTTAGTCAGAAAGCTGTTTAGGGAAGAATAAGATGCATTTGGATTTTTGGGGGGATTTTGAAGGAGCTATTAATCATTTAGCCATCTCTTAATCTGTGAGAGCGTTTTGGGTGTGCTGTTAGAATTTAACAATGTTTTTGGCCGAGCACTTGATTGTGAACTCATCTGCGTGTTTGGGTGATGGTTGCTTGCCTGGGTGCTAAATGCAGGTCCTTAATATAGTAAAAAGTAGCAGACCTATTGTAGAACTTTGGGACTCCCATGGTAAATGGGAGAAAGGAAATTATTGTTTTGCCACTTTACAGCTTGCGGTCTGTTTTTAGAGGTAACTGGTAAACGCTCACTATCCTAATTTACGCCTAGAGAAGACCTCTTGTATATCAGTTTTTGGTGCTCGCTGTGTCAAAGGGAATGTGGAAGAGACAAGTTTTTTTATTACTGTTTTGATTTACTGCTGTAACACTGCTTAGTACTGCAGTGACAGTGCTGTGATGGGGATGGAAACAATGCTGTGTCGGGAAAAGTAGTGAGTTTTCAGTAATGTAGGCAATAACATGGGATAGTATACACTTTTCAAGTATTTTGGACTGGGGAGATTGGTTGGCTATGAGTCTTTGGTTGAACAGGTCAGTGGAGTTTATACCCTTATGTAGGGGAAATGTGTAGGATTTTTTTCCAAAGAGTGGGAAAGTAGCTTTCCTTGAATGACTGGCTTATTAAGAGGGACACAAAGTATGCCAGAGCATCTGCAACTAGTTTGATGTATTCATTTGGTAAGTTGTCTGGAGCAAGGGTGGTGGGTTACAAAGTTTTAAGTAGTTTTCTGATGGTGGGTGTTGGGGATGGGTTGAAGCTTAAGAGTTTGGGAATGCACTGTGGGGGTTGGAAGTATAGTACTAGTTGTAGAACACAATATTCTGTGGTTTATCCCATAGCATCTTCGTATCTGTTCTATGTTTCATTAATGTAAGTAATACATCATTTGCATATAATGAAATATTTTCTCCCATACCCAGTTATACCCCTTATGTTGTTCCTTATTTCTGCCAAGGGCTTTATATACAAAGCAAATAACATTGCAAACCTGTTGCATGCCCCTTTTTTATTTAACTGCACCAGATAGCCTGGTTCTTAATTTTTTTTCTCTAGCTTGAACCCCCTCATTGATACTCTTAATTAACTCTGACAATTTTTCTTGGAATCCACTTCTTCGCATTTCCAATATGTAGCTCCATCCCACCCTATTAAATGTATTTTCTTCATCTAGTAATTTTATCATTTGTTTCCATGTTTTCTGCACCTCTGTTATCAGCTGGAAGGTTCTTATTAAACTCTGTTGCCCTTCTTCCCCCTACAAATCTCATCTGGTTCTCATACATTATTCTTGGTAGTGTCTTCCCTATTCCTTCTGCGTGTGTCATTATAAAACTTTTATAATCATGATTAAGCACTGATTTTGGTGTATATGAGTCTGGCCGTTTTGTATCTTCCCCTCTCTGTGTATTACTGAAATCACTGTCCCTTCATGATTTAGGGATCTGTCCTCTCTCTTGTGTAGTGTTAAATAGTGTTAACCATCTGCTTTTTTCTGTATCTCCCAAAGTTCTATTGATATTTTTCCCCATACCATCCATGTTTCACCCCTTTTTATCCTTTCCTGCACTGCCTTCCATTCTTTCTCATCTCTGGCCATTCCCATACCTCATTAGGTTCATCATCGTTGTCCAGGTAGTACAGCCCCTATTACCTTTTTAAACCATTCCAGTATTCCCTCAGACCTCACTGTTTTCCCATCTCTCATTAGGTTCATCATCGTTGTCCAGGTAGTACAGCCCCTATTACCTTTTTAAACCATTCCAGTATTCCCTCAGACCTTACCGTTTTCCCATCCCTCATTAGGTTCATCATCGTTGTCCAGGTAGTACAGCCCCTATTACCTTTTTAAACCATTCCAGTATTCCCTCAGACCTCACCGTTTTCCCATCCCTCATTAGGTTCATCATCGTTGTCCAGGTAGTACAGCCCTTATTACCTTTTTAAACCATTCCAGTATTCCCTCAGACCTCACCGTTTTCCCATCCCTCATTAGGTTCATCATCGTTGTCCAGGTAGTACAGCCCCTATTACCTTTTTAAACCATTCCAGTATTCCCTCAGACCTCACCGTTTTCCTTTTTTATACTATCTGCCAATTCACATACATCCCGTCATCACTTCCTGCTGTCTTGATCTTGCTGTTTCATTGTTTTGGAATTTGCCTTGAAGTAACACTGCTCTTCCGCTATTCTTGTATTCCACAATTTCTTATGTTCCTACCACAGTATAATTGTATAATTTTTTCCCTTTCTCTTGTGTTTCCCTTTGTATTTCTATTTTTCCTTTCAACTGCTCACTTTTTTACTTGGTTAATTTTGCCTTTCCTTCTGTAGTCTTCTAATTTTTCCCCTGATAGTTTATTTCATTGTATGGCATTCTCTACCATATCATGCTTATACCTTACTAGTGTTGTATTTAGTATCTTTGCTAATTTCCCTTTATTTTTTTAATTTTCCATTAACTATCTTGGTACTCGCCAGTGTCTGTCCAACTTCCTTTCTCTTTGTCCTCTTATTGTTAATCCTATTAATGCATGATCTGAAAATGTTATTGGCTCTGTCTTTACTTCTCTTACCCAGTCTTCATATGCATTTATTATTTTTTTATGCATCTCTATTGGATGTTCTTCGTGTTTCACTGTTGCAGTCATTACTTTGGGTAATCTGCTGGCAGGTTGCCCTCAGTCGGCTTGATTAACAAAGTCTTTGGTCCTGCGTCGGTTGCTGTTCCTTCTTCCATGACGTCAGGTCGTCAGGGATATAAAACATGCAGCCGACGCCATTACATCAGTCTTTCTTGCCGCATGGTGCCCGAAGCAGAAACAGTTCGCAAGTGCCGGTTGGCCGACTCCTGAAATTTTCATTTTCGAGTTTCAGAACCGAAGTCCTCAACTAAAAGCTAAGTACCCCATTGGGGAAACTTTTTCTTGCTCCTTACTGATGTCAGTAAAAGTTAATAGTTGCATTACTTGTGGGAAGGAAATACCTCATAAGGATTTTCATTTCTACCGTATTCCTTGCCTAGGCCCTGACCACAACATACCTTGCTGTCAGTTTTGTGCTAAATTTAATCAATGCACTATTAAATGCCGGTATATTTTTGCTTCTAAATATTTTTGCTCACGATTTAATTATCCAGAAATGTCGTCGGTTAGCAATCAGACTACCGGAATACCTAAAAAAACGCAAAGAAAAAGACAGAGATAGACCATCGAGATCCAAAACTGACGACGACGCTTCTTCTAAGCCAGTCGCCGGTTCGCCGGTACTCAGTGAGGTGCTTTCGCAGCCCCTAATACCCACTATTTCTGATTTGCAGGCCTCTACTGAGACCCATTCGGAGTCCGGTATGCCGCAAGATGCTTCAATTATGGAACCCGCAGATGTCTCAACCTTAGATGGGTCCGGAGCTGCCATGCAGGCACTGGCTTCTGAGGGTGTTTTCAGACCTACAGATTTGTATATTAAACCGACCCCATCTTCAAAACTAAGGCCAAAATCTAAATGTATGTCTAAAAAACCGACGCCTGGGCCACATGTGCAGGCCCCTATGCCTAAAAAACAAATGATCAAAATGGCTGAAGATTTATAGGTTCATAGGTTAGTACTAGGCTAACTGCCCTTATGGGCCATTTTAAGCCTAGCCAATTACCCCATGCCAGAATCAAACCCTGCACCTTGTGTTTCTAAGGTAAGCAAATTAACCATTACACCAACCTCCCACTTTTGCTTTCATTTTAATTACTCTGATCAGGGGTAGCCAACCCCCTCCTTCTAAGAGGCCTAGGCAAGACATTGATTATGAATCTTCTGAACAGGATTCTATTTCTTCTGACTCTTCTAATGAACAGGATTTGTCTATACCTACATATGAGGACTCTGATGCAGAAGATTCCATTACTTCTGCTTCTCCCCCTGAAGATTTTTCTTTTGTGGAAACTTTACATACCTTAAGGGAACATTTCCACTGGGAAAATCAGGATTTCTCTGAATCTAAAAAGAGACTTGGGGATTTTCTTCTTCCTCAGCATAGGTCTTTGGCTATACCTCCTGTTCTAGACATTGTTGATGATGTTTTTTCAGAATCTAGTATGGCACCTGATTCTCTGCCTCTGGCTCCTTGTAAGCCAGACAGATACTACAGGGTTCCTGACTCCCACAAATTCCTTTTCAAAAATCCTATTGCAGATCCTAAAACCATTTCTCAGGGTCCCAAGGGCATTAAAGCCTCTACTGCTAAAAATCCTACCCCTTCTGATCGAGATTCCAGGGCTCTGGATAGATGGGGTAAGAGGGTTTACACTTCTGCAACCTTGCCATTCAGGGCTTTAAACTGTCAATTTCATATGCTTAAATATCAACAGCATATCATAGGACTGCTTAAACAGAAAATGATGTTAATTTCTGACTGTGTGGAAAATAAAGATTTACAGGATTTATTGCATTCAGCTGAACAAGTTGGAAAACATACTTTGGAGTCTAGTGCTTTTGTGGATTACTTCACATTGCAAACGACAGAGATACTCCCCAGAGTTTTATTCAAGTTGAAAAGTAAAACATAAACCATGAAAAGTACTAACAAGTACTGAAACTATGACTGTGAACGTACAAAAACAAGACTGTGAATGTATTTGATAATGTTTGACCATGCATTTTAAAAGGTCTAGACCTTGTTTGTTAAATAGTTTTATTGGTTCCTTATGGAACTCTGACCCTTCAATCAGGCCCGTAGGGTACGAACAGTATCTTAACCCTTTTGGCACTATTTTTTCTTTTGAACATTTGTTGAAGAAGTTAAGCTCTAATTGTAGTTTTTTAATTTTTAATAATTTGTTGTCAAAATTTCCAAATGGATAAGCCATTGTATTCCTTTCTGCTATATGCACCATGGTAAAACTCTATTCCCCAGGGGATCGGATCTCATTCCACCAGGGCTGCATCTACTTCTACAGCCTTTCTCAGAGGTGTCCCTACCAGAGACATTCTAGAAGCTGCTACCTGGAGCTCAGTTCATACGTTCACCAAACATTACCATTTACCTTTCCTCTCTAAATCCAGAGCTGGCTTTGCCACTGCTGTCCTGCAGGGCCTTATAGCTGGTACTAATACTGTATAAATCCATCTTCCCAACCATAGCTTTGGGAATCTACCCAAATGTAATGACTGCAGCAGTGAAACATGAAGAACATAGTACAGTTGTGTACACTTACCATAAATGTAGATGTTAGAGTGTATTCACTGTTGCAGTCCTGGTTACCCACTCTCCAGCCCCCAGTTTTTCTCTTACTATACCTCTACTTTCTCTTACTATGCTTAAAAGCCTTTTTGGTGTATTAGAGGCATATATTTTTTGTGTTTTTAAATTTTGTATATATACATATATATATATATCTATATATATATATACATATATATATATATATATATATATATATATATATATATATATATATTGCTCCCCATTTAGGGGGCACCTGACATCTGGGGCAAGAAAAACTGATGTAATGGCATCGGCTGCATGTTTTATACCCCTGACAACTTGACGTCATGGAAGAAGGGACAGCAACTGATGCAGGACCCAAGATTTTGTTAATCAGGCCGACTGAGGGCAACCTGCCAGCAGATTACCCAAATGTAATGACTGTAACAGTGAATACACTCTAACATCTACATTTATGGTAAGTGTACACAACTGTACTTTATTGACCATGTTTTATGTCTCTGAATAGTATGTATTTTGATTTCCTCTCTCTTCCTGATCTTACCTCCCCGTATATCTTTACACCCAGCTGTTTTCTAAGAATTTTTTGTTTTTTACAATCTCACTTCTTTATTTCCTTGCTCTTTGACCCTTTTCTACTACTACTTTTTATCTATAATGTTGCATTCTCCTATGCATATTGTAACATTTTCCTGAAACCTCACTATCTCTGCCAAAATGTTCCAAAGCTCCATTGTTTGTGCTTTAGGTGGAATGTATGTTACTAGTTTAATTCCATCTCCCCTCTGCTCCATCCTTTTTTTATCCTCCATTAGCATTAGACATGATTTCCTTGGTGACATGATCATTCCCTTTGCATCCTTTTTCCCAGTGAGGAACTTGTCACTTAATTGTAACCTGTGCTCTGTACTTTATGCTCTTCTTTACTGAGATGTAGCTCCTGTATTGTTGATCCTCTTGTGTTTTCCTCAGATACACTTATATTTTATTTCTGTCCTATTCCCCAAACCATTTACATTCCACTTTCTTCTGTAGTCTTACTTCACTTATTTTACAATCCTTTTTCTCTCTCATCCTTTTCCCATTCTCTTTCTCTGCTCTCCCCTTTTGTTCTTTGTTTGTACAGATGTCCTTCAAGAATGCAACTGCAGTCCTTACGTATGGGTTGTCCTGCCTCAGGCAGCCCTCGGTCGGCCGGATTCCAAAGTCTGGGTCCGGCGTCGGCTGATGTCGCCTCTTCCCCGACGTCAGAGCGGCTGGGGTATAAAAGCATCAGCCGACGCCATCTTCCTCAGTCTTTCTTGCCGCGCGGTGCCCGAAGCAGAAGCAGTTCGCAAGTGCCGGTCGGTCAGCTCCTGTGCTTTACATATCCGAAGTCATCAAAAAGCTAAGTACCCCGTTGGGGAACCTTTTCTTGCCTCAGCTGATGTCAGAAAAAACTGAAAAAGTTAATAACTGTTTGTCTTGTGGTAAACAAATACCTCATAAGGACTTCCATTCTTACTGCCTCCCCTGCCTTGGCCCAGACCACGACGTCTCGGCCTGTGCCGCCTGTGCTTGCTTCAATAAGCGCACACTCAGGCTCCGGGCAGAGTTTGCTGAAGACTTTTTTGGCGATAAATATTCTTATAACATGCCGTCGGAACAACCGACATCACATATTTCCAAAAAACGGAAAGACCGGGACCGACATTCTCGGCCCGCGACTTCCACCGACACCACACCAAAAACTACCGCGAGTGCATCAGTCTCTTCTGAGGCGGTTGTTCTGCCGCTCCGGACCGACGGCACCGCTTTACCGATCTCTCCGGCCCCGGAGCCTGCGCCGGTGCCGGTTGTTGATTTTCCTCCAGAAACTGAAGCCCAGGATTTGCCTGAGACCATACCCGTGGACAAGGTGACTCCAGCACGTGGGGCAGCTAGGCCCCCTATTTCTATGTCTATCAAGGCCTACACTCGTGCTAAGGCTACCAGCCAGGCTAAGTCTCACCCTCCTAAAGCTTTGCCTCAGCCCACTACTGATAAACAAATTATGACTTTAGCTGCAGATTTAATTTCCTTAATCAGAGGCTCCCAGGCCCATCCTGACAGAGGTTCTCAGCCACCTTCTGACAAAAGGCCCAGAGTTGAGCATACAGACACCCTTTCTTCAGATGAAGCCTCTGGTGACTCTGATCACTCAGATACCCAGGAAGAGTCCTTCCAGGTCTACGAGGATTCTGATGCGGAGGAATCTTTTCCTTCTGCCTCTCCTCCTGAGGATATTTCTTTTGGGGAAATTCTCCACTCCATGAGAGAGCATTTTCAGTGGCAAGGTCAGGAATTCTCCAACTCCAGGAAGCGGCTTCGTACCTTCCTTAAGCTTCCCAACACAGGTATTTGGCTATCCCTCCAGTGTTAGATGTACTGGAAGATGTGTACTCAGATTCGAGTGCTTCTCCTGATTCTCTCCCCCCTGCTCCTGTCAAGCCGGACAGATACTACAGGGTTCCTGAAACTCACAAACATTTATTTAAGGCCCATTCTGTTGATCTAGAAACAATTTCCCAGGGGCCCAAAGGGGTGGCCACATCCACGGCCAAAAATCCTTTGCCCTCAGACAGGGAAGCTAGGTCCCTGGAGAGGTGGGGCAAAAATGTTTATACCTCAACCACTCTTGCCATGACAGCCCTTAATTGCCTTTTTCATATGTTTCAGTATCAGGATTTCTTGATGGATGATTTGCAGAAAAAGTTAACCTCTCCTGAGCCTTTAGATAGAAAGGCCTTGCAGGATTTGGTCCATAACACTCAGCAGGTTAGCAATCATTTTCTTCAGTGTGGTTATGATGCATTGGAAGCTTCATGTAGGGCAGCTATGACAGGGGCAGTCATTCGTAGACATGCATGGTTGAAAGAACAGGCATTGCCAGATCATGTTAAAGTAAAGCTTCTATGCACCTCTGGAAAAACACAAGCTGTTTGGTGCTAATGCTCAGGATGTGTTGAAATCAATTGAGGAAAAGGCTAAATCAGTGCAAACAGTCAAGGATTTCCTCCAGGTTCAGCCACCAAGGTTCAGCAGGAATTGGCCTTCTAAGAATTGGTCCTTTCCAGACACTGACAAGTTTCAAAGGGGAAAAACAGGCGTACCTGAGGAAGAGGGCAATACAGAGGCTCCTACAGAGGACGCCAATGGCAACCGACTAATCAGAGAGGTGGCGCAGGGACATCCCCTGCTCCACAGGGGCAATCACAATAACTTGACTTTGACACCGCCGACCAAGGCTCAAAGAGAAGCACCTTTAGGCAGAAAATTATCCTTATTTTCAAAAAATTGGCACATTTTAACAAAGGACAAATGGATTCTGGACATAATAGACCAAGGCTACAGGTTCCACTTCCATACTTTACCAACAAGACAAGGCATGCCAAACCTGCCACAAAATCAAAGGGCAGAGGCATTCAAACAAGTTTCAAAGCTGATAAAAATCAAAGCAATAGAAAAGGTTCCTCCTCAGGAACAAGGCCAGGGATTTTACTCAAGACTGTTCCTTGTTCCAAGAAAAGAAAAGCAATGGAGACCTATACTGGACTTGTCCACTCTAAACACTTTTCTCATTGTACCAAAATTCAAAATGCTGATGCTACAGCAACTCCTTCCCATGCTGGGCAAGGGGTCTTGGCTGGTTACTCTGGACCTCAGAGGCATACCTGCATGTCCCAATCAGACACGGTTGTAGAAGATACCTCAGATTTCTTGCAGGGTCAGAGCATTATCAATTCTCAGCATTGCCTTTTGGCTTATCTACTGTGCCCAGAGTATTCACGAAATGCCTGGCATCAGTAATTGCACACTGCAGACTCCAGGGGATACAAATATACCCTTACCTGGACGACTGCCTTATACAAGCGGACAGCAAGCAAGCCTTGACAAAAAACTTGAATTATGTCATTTACTTACTACAGGCTTTGGGATACACAGTCATCTTACAAAAATCAAGACTACTGCCATCCCAACAAATAATTTTTCTAGGAGCCAAACTAGACACAGAATCACAAATGGCTTACCTCACAGAAGAGAAGCAAGAACAATTACCACATTACTTCAAAAGCCTAGCAAAGCTCACCCAGATGACTGCAAGGAAAATCCTGAAGGCCCTGGGTTTCATGGCATCTTGCATTCTACTGATTCCACTGGCAAGACTACACATGAGAAAACTGCAATGGTACCTAAAATGTCTATGGTCTCAACACAGCCACAACTTGGAAGCAATTATCCCACTCATCCCATGTCTAAAAAGGGAATTTTTGTGGTGGGCCTTAGCAAGCCAGTCAAACAAAGGTATGCCTTTCAACAAACCTCAAACAAGCCAAACCATTACAACGGACGCCTCAGACCATGGATGGGGGGCGCACATGGAAGGCAGATGCATTCAAGGGCAATGGACCCCCCCCAGGAAGTACATCTACACATCAATCAAAAAGAGATGTTAGCAGTAATTCATGCAATCGAGGCCTTCGGAAAATATCTTCAACAAGGCCATCTGCTAATAAAGACAGACAACGGTACATAAACAAGCAGGGAGGTACTCATTCTTACCCCCTTTGCAGACTAACAATGACTCTTTGGGAAAAGTCCCTGAAACTGAACTTACAGCTGCAATCCTAGTTTGTTCTGGGCAGGGACAATGTTCTGGCGGACAGTCTAAGCAGAAACATCCTGGACCCGCACGAATGGATGTTGCATCCAGACATTTTTGCTCAAATAACTCATGCATGGGGGAGGCCGGACATAGATCTCTTTGCCTCCCACCTCAATCATCATCTGAAAAAGTTCTGCTCGAGGACACAGCATCCACAAGCCTGGAGAATAGATGCTCTCTCATTCAGCTGGAACTCTCTAACAATCTATGCATTCCCACCTCTACCATTAATGACCAAGGTGTTACTGAAGATCAAAGCAGAGCAACCGAAAGGCATCTTAATAGCTCCAGATTGGCCAAGACAGCACTGGTATCCATTACTAAGGAGCATAACTTGCACCAACCCGTGGCCCCTGCCTCAATGGCCTCTACTCTTGACTCAGCACAATTACAGGACGGTTCATCCCAACCTGCAAACTCTGCAGCTGACAGCCTGGAGGGTTCCATGATTTCTACCCATATCTCTCTTTCCAAGGAAGTTCAACAAATATTATTGGAAGCACGCAGACCTTCCACCAGAAAGACTTATTCAGCCAAATGGAAGAGATTCAACATCTGGAATACCAACAAGGGACAGGATGCATCAGTAATGAGCATCCCACAGATACTGGAATACTTAGCAGAAATGCTACATAATGGACTTTCCTATTCTTCCATAAAAATACACGCTTTAGCAATTTCAGCATCATACAACATTGATCCTCCTGTGTTTTCACATCCTTTACTAAGACAATTTCTAAGAGGGATAAAGAATATCAAGCCTCCCAGAAAACCACCAGTGCCTGCATGGGACCTCAACTTCGTGCTGGAAAAATTAACTCTTCCTCCTTTTGAACCAGCAGCATCTTCAGAATTGCAATTTCTTTCCTGGAAAACAGTTTTCCTGTTGGCAATTACCTCAGCAAGAAGAGTTTCGGAGATGCAGGCCCTCATGGCAGTACCTCCATTTCTCATTTTTCATCAGGACAGGGTTTCTTTAAGAACCAATCCTTTTTTTATGCCAAAAGTGATATCCAGGGTGTCTCTAAATCAAGCAATTCACCTGCCCACCTTCTTCCCCAATCCTCAAAATAAAGGGGAAAAGCTGCTGCACACTTTGGACATACACAGACAACTACGCTACTACTTGGACAGAACAAAGGCCAACAAAGTCTGACCAACTATTTGTAGCTTACGCTCCTGGAGTGCAAGGAAAGGCAATTTCCAAACAAACAATTTCAAAATGGATTGGGCATTGCATCAGATTCTGTTATTCTTTCCATGGAAAGGGTGTGCCAGCCAATATCAGGCCACACTCCACCAGAGCTACAGCCACCTCCACAGCCTTCCTAAGAGGGGTGGCTACAAAGGACATTCTAGAAGCTGCTACATGGAGCTCCGTGCATACATTTTCCAAGCACTACCACCTGCCTTTATATTCCAGATCCCGAGCAGGCTTTGCTTCGGCAGTCCTGCAGGGCATTTTAGCTACACCATCCTTATCTTAGAACCTACCACCCCCAGCTTGGCTATGGTATTCAACCCATATGTAAGGACTGCAGTTGCATTCTTGAAGGACATAGTACAGTTTTGTACCTACCATAAATGTAGATGTCCGATAGATATGCAACTGCAGTCAGGTTTTCCCTCCCACCTACCCCTCTGTGTATTGGGTCCACTTCCCTCCTTTTATACTTAGCTGGGGATATCTGTTATGGTGTATCTGTTTATTGCTATTGTGTTTGTCTGGAATTTTTTATCCAGTTCTAAATTTAGCCTTCCTTGGAGGGCACCTGGCATCTGGGGCAAGAAACACTGAGGAAGATGGCGTCGGCTGATGCTTTTATACCCCAGCCGCTCTGACGTTGGGGAGGAGGCGACATCAGCCGACACCGGACCCAGACTTTGGAATCCGGCCGACCGAGGGCTGCCTGAGGCAGGACAACCCATATGTAAGGACTGCAGTTACATATCTATCGGACATCTACATTTATGTTAGGTACAAAACTGTACTTTTCTTGTTTTCCTATTCCCTTATTTGTTCAGATATGCGTTTTTTTAATTTTTTTTCTCTCTCCCCTTTTTTAAACAATGGTCCCCCTATAACTTATACATATTTACAATATTGCCCTCCTTTCACAGAGTTTCCATCTGCTTGCTTGATGTGGACCCTGCTCTGACCCTGTATCTCATCATATTGATGACTGCTCTTTCATGTACAGGGTCCTGCTCTTACCTTTCACCAAGTCTGTGTTGTTGCTTTTTCCTTCTTACCCCTCCCAGTTGTGTTCCTCATCCTTTAATCCTCCTCCTCTTTTTATCTCTTGGCTACCTTTTCTTATTCAACTTGTGATACTTCCTTAGTATCACTGTGAATAGTGTACTTACTTTACGCTTCCTACCTTCCCCTTTTTGAACTTCTCTAATATTTCTCAATCTAAATAATTTCTTGTCATATTATTTGCTCCTCACATTTGCTTATACACACACAATATTATTCGTTCAGCATTATTTCACTCCCTTTCAATGGCCCATCTCTGTACTTGTCACTATAATCCTTTCCTTCCATTACTGCTACACCACAGTACACGCTCATACTTCTAAACCCTTTAATCTGAGCTTATAAATATACATGAATTATATTATAAAACATTTGAATATTTTGTATTGTTGTCCATCTGTCTGTGCTATGCATCTGTCTTATTTTACAGTCACTGGTTGTTTGTATTAGCTTGGTCTCTCCCTTGATGCACATTTTTTTTTTCCTGAATTTGTTCCTTCTGCTCCATTAACTAGGGGGAAGTAACCAGATTTCTTTTTTTTTTTCTGGGCATTGGTGTCCCCTTCTCTTCTGTCATTTGTTCTTCTTTGCTATGTTCCTCCATTGCCATGCTCCCAGCTGTCTGATTCACTGGTTGCTTAAAGTCCATTGCTTATTCACATTAGTTGTCACCATCCCTTGTGTATAAATCCTCAGTTACAGTGCAGCTTGTTTGTGCTGTGTTTTCAGCACCTCTGGTTATTCCATTTTTTCTTCCTTTTGTCACTTTTTTAAACCATTCCTAGTCTGCTGATACATTCACCCTCCTCGTTGTCCCTCCTTCTTGTCTTCTTACATTTTTTTTTTCTTCTTTCTAATTTTAACTTAAAAATATTACCCACTCCATAAACTTAATTCCAGACCTTGTGCCCTAATCCTAAAACTTCCTGTCGCTCCTCAACCCACATCTCAAATCTTGCTTCCAGGGACTTCTGGTATGGCACTACGCTGAAAGCAGTGAGGTCTGCAAAGTTCTTCACTGATGTATCTTCTGGATATATCATCCTGTAATGATATTCTTACTCAGTACATGCTGTCATGGCTGGGATTGCTGTTCTGCCTGGTTTCATAAAAATCATAATCCACATAAATGTTCTCTTCCTCAATTTTCATTTTTCTCCCTGGTTTCCAAAGTTCTCTTAACATTCTCTCCCTCTCTCGAATGAAAGGTACTCAACCTATTATTGGTTTCAGCCATTTTGACTGCCGCAGCTGGTGAGGACACCATGCAGTTCTCTGTACACGTTTTGTTAATACTTCTTTCTGGATCCCAGTCCATTTATACAGCAATTCCCTAATGACTTTTAACCATTAGTGCCACATACATCTGTGATACCCCGTTTTTCTTAAGTCATTTGCCTCCCTCTGTCTGTCCTCAACGTCTATAGCTCTGGCTTCCAAGCAATCTCGCCTGCTCCACTGAATCTGCCTGGCTTTAATTTCCTCATTTTCTGCCATAATGTTTTGCATTACTCCAATATGTTAGTCCTTCTATTATTTCCTCAGTTCTCTTCTCTTGCACCATTAAATTGTCCATTAATGACATTCTGTTGTCTTAGTTCAACCCATAACTTTTCCAGTGTAACTTACTTGTACTATGTTTTCAGTACCAGTGATTCTTCCATTTTTTCTTAATTTTTCACTTTTTTTTTGATCTGCTGATACATTCATCCTCCTTATTGTCCTCTCCTTACAGTTTTTTTATCAACTTTTTCAAGGTTTTTAGCTGTTTCTATTGATAGCAGTGCATAACTTTGCAGACCTCGGTACTTTCAGCATGGTGCCAGTCCAGAAATCCCTGGAAGGAGGATTTGATTTGAGGAGCAAGTGAAAGTTTTAGGATTAGGAATTCAAGTCTGGGATTACATTTAGGGAGTAGATAAGATTATTGGAGTTAAAGTTAGGGTTATGTGTGGGTGTATGAATGTGCATAAGATAAAAGTAGTAGGTCAGGCACTTGCCTCTTTAAGCAAATGGAAGAGAGAAGGTGAGCTAATAGCATGCATGCCCTGTAAGAGATCTCTCACATTAGTGTCACACCTGTAATAATATTGCTATTCCATATTGCAAACAGCTGGCACATGGCTTATGCTGTGTACATTGTGTTTAATAACCGCAGTCCTGTTGCTACTTTACTGGACAGTGACCTGTAATATTCAGTATGCACTTAATAGCCTGACTGCGACTTAGTAATGCTGCAGTTGTATACACTAAATTCCACTTGTTATTCCTTCAGCACCATTACATTATGGTCGCTCTTTACTGTTTATGAACTGATGCTTACTTTCATTGTATGTTGAACCTGGGCATTTTTTTCTCAGTTACATCAGCGGTCCCAGGTCTTGTTACCATATTTTTGACTTTCAGAATAGCAGAGCCCATGAACAATAGTCTCTGTGACAAAATCTGGCAATACATTTCACTGCAGTAATACTCTGTAAAATACAGCGAGTGCCATGGTTAGTCTTCATGAGCTGCAGTGTGTGCATTCAGTATTTGGACAGATTCTTCATCTCACAAAACTCATTGCAACTTGCACTGTAGAGCCAGCACTGTGGCATAGAGGTCCAGGGTACCAGGGTTTGATTAGTAGCTTGTGCATCTGAGGCATTGGCAAGGGAGGATATATGCCCGTCTTGGTGGGGCACATTTGTGGATGCAATTCTTAAGTGTCCTTGATGGAGGCCAGAGAAGCATGAGTTATATCTGCTGTGTATGTGGGGGGTATACTTTGTCTGAGGTCACATGTAGGATTGGCCAAAATGCCACAGAGACCAATGTATGCCAATCCCTTGGTTAGGATGAGAGCATGTAAGGATAGACAGGGAAATGAATAGGAGAAGTACACTCCCACAACAGCAGTGTCCTTCTGGCCCCATCCCTATTCGGAATAAGTCTGGGGAAGTAAGAAGGGGTAACTAAACCTGGCAGATTCTGAGAGGTCCTGGGGTCAGCTGATGGTTAGCTATGTTTGAGGAGAAAAAGGGGGGACTTGCATTATGATAACTGTATGACTCCAGGAAGATGTTTGGTCATTACATGCCAGGTAAGTTGCAGAAGAGTGCCATAAACATGCCCACAGTAGGTTCTTGCATGACTTTCATGTTGGTGGAATAGTGGTCATTCTTTTTTACCTTTTTCTTCTGGGTGTGATTGGTGGGTGAGTTCTGAAGTCTAGTGAAGGCTTACTAGAAACAGATGTGTGCTGTTGAGTGTGCCATGTGCCTGTCATTGCAGAGGGTACTTGAGTCATAAGGGTATAACCTGAATGACCAAATTAGAACCCCTTTAACATTGTTAAAAATATGAAATATTCATTACCTTGGCATGGTTTATTCTATTTTATAATGGCATTATTTTAAAAAGAATAGTCTGACCTTTTATAAATGACACTACTTTATAAGGTGAACTCCATTGCAGTTCCATCTCTGTCAATGCTGATGCAAGTCTAGTGGAAATGGCATTAAGTTGTGCTGTGCTTGGACATGCCCCCATCCATGTATATTGCAAGAAAAAAAGAGGATTCTGGATTGTTCAGTAGCCTCATTGTTTTTGTACCTACCAGACTTCTTGAGGGTTACCAGTTTGCCTCGTCATCGGAGTGCAGTGAATGTCAGTAGAAGGTAGTCTGACTGTTATATAACAGTAGCCTGACATTTTAGCTGTGGTGTGCATGCCCCTGCTGCTGCGTGACACAATGAATGAACAACCGTTGATTTAAGTTCTATTGAAATGAAAGCAAGAAGTATTTAGAAGTAAGTGGCCACATTTTTGGAGCACAGTCTTGCAAAACACTGTCCAATAATTAACCTTTCATTTTATTCCAAGCTATAGCAGGTTTCTCGATTTGCATGTTTTCTGTACAGTAGCAGCAAACCTGTAAAGGAAATAAATGCCAGAAATGCACAGCTGTGTATCCTTGCTCATAATTCTGTGTATGCCTTTTCATTTGTTTGCTTTCTGTTCATTACAGACAAACTGCGTATCAAGTGAGTCCATGTACTGTAATAACTTCAGCAAGATTTCTCCAAAAGCACATACAAATACACATTCTGGGTATGTGGCCCTTCATGCATGCACTTATCTGCTGACAATACATCAGTTATTATAGAGCTTAGTTCTCAGCCTATCATGAGGTCAGTGTGGAAAATGGACCCCCAGCAATGTGTGTGTGACGGTGAAAATGTGAAGCTATATATTTTTGCACTATGCTAAAAAGTCACTTTCATGGTGCATGGGTAAAATGGTATTTCAACCAAATTCTATTTTTTGTGAAGTAACCAGTAGTGCTTGCATACTAAGCTTGTATCATTCATCAATAAATTAAATCAGAAATGCTTTATATTCTCATCAAAGTACCATAAACAACAAAATGCAATACCCGTTAACACTATTTTTCAGCAAAAAGAAAGTACAGTTTTGTACCTACCATAAATGTAGATGTCCGATAGGTATGCATCTGCAGTCCTAACATATATGGGTTGTCCTGCCTCAGGCAGCCCTTCGGTCGGCCGGATTCCAAAGTCTGGGTCTGGCCTCGGCTGATGTCGCACTTCACCAGACGTCATAGCTGCTGTGGTATAAAGGCATCAGCCAACGCCATTTTCCTCAGTGTTTCTTGGCCCAGATGCCAGGTGCCCTCTAGGAAGGCTAAATTTGGATAAATGCAAATAATTCCAAACAGTAGAGAGAAAAAAAAAAAAAAAATATATATATATATATATATATATATATATATATATATATATATATATATATATATATATACACAAAACAAATACACCATAATAAATTCCCCCAGCTAGCTAAAAGAGGGGTAAGTACCCTAGGAATACCACAGAGGGGAAGGAGGGTGGGTAATCCTGACTGCAGATGCATACCTATCGGACATCTACATTTATGGTAGGTACAAAACTGTACTATGTCCTTCAAGGATGCATCTGCAGTCCTAACATATGGGTAGAATACCATAGCCAAACTGGGGGAGGAGGCACTAAGATAAAGATGGTGTAGTCAAGATCCCTTGCAACACAGCAGTTGCAAAACCTGCTCGGGATCTGGAGTATAAAGGAAGGTTATAATGCTTGGCAAATGTATGCATGGAGCTCCAAGTAGCAGCTTCTAAAATGTCTTTGGTAGCCACTCCTCGTAGAAAAGCTGTAGTGGTGGCTGTAGCTCTTGTGGAATGAGGTCTGATATTTTCAGGAGTTGTCTTTCCATGAAAAGAGTAGCAAAATCGAATGCAATTTCCTATCCATTTTGAGATTGTCTGTTTTGAAATTGCTTTTCCTTGCATTCCTGTTGCATATGCTACCAGAAGCTGGTCAGTTTTTCTGTTGGTCTTAGTTCTGTCCAGATAGTAGCGTAATTGTCTGTGCATATCCAAGGTATGTAGCAGTCTTTCCCCCCTGTTCTGTGGGTTGGGGAAGAATGTAGGTAAATGAATCGCTTGGTTCAATGATACTCTGGAGACCACTTTTGGCATAAAGGTAGGGTTAGTTCTCAGAGACACATTATCCTGATGGAAGATAAGGAAGGGCTGTACTGCCATTAATGCCTGTAACTCAGATACCCTTCTTGCTGAAGTGATTGCTAGCAGGAAAGCAGTTTTCCAAGACAAGAACTGTAAATCTGCTGTTGCTGCTGGTTCAAAAGGGGGAAGTGTTAACTTTTCCAGCACAAAGTTGAGATCCCAAGTAGGTAAAGGTGGTTTCCTTGGAGGCTTTACATTTTTTATTCCTCTCAAGAACTGCCTGAGTAGAGGATGAGAGAAGACAGGAGGATCCATGTTGTATTCTGCTGAAATTGCTGATGCATGAATCTTAATGGAGGAGTAGGACAGGCCATTGTGGAACAGTTCTGCTAAGTATTCCAGGATGTGTGCTATGTTTGCCAGTGAGACATTTTCTCCCTTTGCTGCACTCCAAATGAGGTATCTTTTCCATTTGGCAGAATAAGTTTTCCTTGTGGAGGGTCTGCGAGCCTCCAGGATAATGTCCTTAACCCTCTGAGATAAATCTGGGTTATTTTGTTTTATGCAATATTCCAAGCAGCTAGCTGCAGTGTTTTCAAGTTTGGATGTAGGATATTGTAGTTGTTCTGTGTTAGAAGTAAGGGACATAGAGGTAGAGGCCATGCGTGTGTCCAAGACATGCTTCTCAGTAGCGGGTACCAATGTTGCCTCGGCCAGTCTGGAGCTATCAGGATTACCCTTGGCTGATCCTCTTTGGTCTTCAGTAGGACTTTGTACATCAAAGGAAGAGGTGGGAATGCATATGCTGTCAGGTTTTCCAGCTGAAGGAAGGGAGTCCACCCTCCAAGCAAGTGGGTGGTATGCTCTTGTGCAGAATTTCTTCAATTGGTGGTTGTGTGGGGAGGCGAACAGGTCTATCTCTGGTGGTCCCCATTTCTTTGTTATGGTTTTGAAGATGTCTGGATGCAGCATCCATTCGTGAGCATCCGTGGTAGTTCTGCTTAAGGTGTCTGCTAGTGAATTTTCTTTTCCTGGTACAAATCTGGCCTGAAGTTGAATGTTGAGATTCAGGGCCACATTCCACAGGTCCATTGCCATCCGGCATAGAGGATATGAGTGTGTACCTCCCTGTTTGTTGATGTACCACATGACTGTGGTATTGTCCATCCTTATCAGCAGGTGACCTTGTTGAAGGAATGGTCTGAATGCCTGGATTGCATGTTTCACTGCCAGCATCTCCTTTAGATTTATGTGTAGATTCAGCTGGTCTTGGGTCCATAGGCCTTGTATACACTTGTCCACCATGTGTGCCCCCCAGCCTAGGTCTGAGGCATCCGTGGTGATGGTCTGGCTTGGATGAGGTTTGTGGAAAGGCAATCCTCTGTTCAACTGACAGGCCTGAGCCCACCACAGGAATTCTTGCTTCAGGCATGGAATTATTGGAATCTGGGCTTCTAGACTGTGCTTGTGTTGAGACCATACATTCCTTAGGTACCATTGCAACTTTCTCATATGCAGCCTGGCATGCGGAATCAATATTATGCAGGATGCCGTGTAACCCAGGGCTTGCAGGACTTTCCTTGCAGTAAGCTGAGTTTGTGTTGTTAATGTCATGAAATAGACTGGTAGTTGCTTTTGTTTTTCTTCTGTGAGAAAAGCCATCTGAGTTGATGTATCCAGTTCTGCACCCAAGAATGTTATCCTTCGGGATGGTACTAGTCTTGACTTTTGCATGTTGACTGTGTATCCCAAGGCTTGCAGCAGTTGTATGACCTTTTCCAAATCTTTTGTTAATTTTGCCTTGTTGTCCGCTTGTATTAGGCAGTCGTCCAGGTATGGGTACATTTGAATTCCCTGAAGCCTGCAATGAGCAATTACTGATGCCAGGCATTTCGTGAATACTCTGGGCAGCAGATAAGCCAAAGGGCAATGCTGAGAATTGATAATGCTCTGATCCTGCAAGAAATCTGAGGTGTCTTCTGCAATCTGGTCGTATAGGGACGTGCAGGTATGCCTCCTTGAGATCTAGAGTCACCAGCCAAGACTCCTTGCCCAGCATGGGAAGAAGTTGCTGGAGGGTCAGCATTTTGAATTTTGGAACAATGAGGTATGTGTTCAGAGCGGACAAGTCGAGAATAGGTCTCCATTGATTTTCTTTTCTTGGTACAAGGAAAAGCCTGGAGTAAAATCCTTGGCCTTGTTCCATAGGGTATCTTTTCTATAGCTCTCATCCTTAGTAAGTTGTTGATTTGTCTTAGAGCGTCTGTTTTTGGCTTGGTGGTAGGTTTGGCATTCCTCTCTTTTTTGGTAGAGTGTGGAAGTGAAACCTGTAGCCTTTGTCTATTGTTTGTAAAGTCCATTTGTCTCCTGTAATGTAATGCCAGTTGTCGGAAAATAAGGCTAGTTTTCCAAGGGTGCTTCAGTTGTTCCCTGGTAGGCGGAATCAGAGCCAAGTCATTGTGTCTGTCCTGTGGAAGTGGTTGTAGTTGAATCTGTGGCAGTACTTCTCTGGTTTGTAGGTTGCCACTGACGTCCCCTATAGGCACCCCTGGATTGACCTCTGCCTCTTGGGTGTCTATTTCTGCCTCTCTGTGCTCTGGAGGTGTCTGGAAAGGACCAATTCTTCGAAGGCCAATTTCTGCTAAACCTCGGAGGTTGGACCTGTAAGAAATCCTTGACTGTTTGGACAGATTTTGCTTTTTCTTCCACCTTCTTTAGAACCTCCTGTGCAGGGGAGCCAAACAAACTTTGTTTCTCCATAGGAGCATCTAGGAGTTTTGACTTAACATGGTCTGGTAAGGATTGTTCTTTTAACCAGGCATGCCTTCGGATCACTGTTCCAGTCATAGCTGATCTAAAGGAAGCCTCCAGTGCATCATAGCCACATTTTAAGAAATGGTTACTGACCTGCTGAGAGTTATGTACCAAATCCTGAAGGGACTTGCGGTCTATAGGTTCAGGAGAGGACATTTTTTTATTAAGTTGGTCTAACAAAAATTCCTGGTACTGAATCATGTGAAATTGACAGTTTAAGGCCCTGGCCGAAAGAGTAGCAGAAGTATAAACCTTTTTACCCCATCTCTGTAATGCTCTAGATTCCCTTTCAGAGGGGAGAGGGTTTTTGGCAGAGGCAGCTGCCACACCTTTAGGGCCCTGTGAAATGGTTTCAGGGTCTGCAACAGGAGCCTTATACAAATGGTAGTGAGTGTCCGGGACCCTGTAATATCTATCAGGCTTGGCAGGGGCCGGAGGAAGAGAATCAGGGGCAGTACAGGCATCATTATATGCATCATCAACCACTGTTAGTACTGGAGGAATGGCTAAAGGCCTATGCTGTGATAAGTGTAAAAAAGTCCTTAGCCTTTTCCTTGAATCTGAAAAATCCTGGCCCTGCCATTGGAAGTGTTCCCTCATAGCATGTAAGGTTTCCCCAAAAAAAAATTCTTCAGGAGGAGAAGCAGAAGGAATGGAGTCTTCTGCATCAGAATCCTCATAAGGAGAATATGGGCCTTCCTGAGGGTCTGAAATATCTGAGTCATCCCAGGAATAGTCTGTAGAGACAGGTTCCGGGGGTTCAGTCCTAGGCCTCTTATCTGGAGGGTTGAGAGGCCCTGTCTGGGTGAGGTTGGGATCCCTGATCAAAATGAGATCCTCAGCCAGGCTGAGCATTTGGGAACTAGAGGTAGGCCTGTGTGAGGGAGTTTTAGCAGGTAAGGCCTTAGAAGATTTAGCTGCTTTAGCCCTGGAAAAGCCTGGATAGACATAGAAGCAGGGGTCTAGCAGCCCCGTGCAGGGGTAGATATGTCTAAAGGAATAGTATCTGACAAATCCTGGGTGCCTGCTTCTGTAGGTGATTTCAGTAGCCGATTCAGCCATGCTCTGTGAGGCCTCGGCTATCGGAGGCATGCTTTCAGCGAAGGAAGAACCGAGGACTCGGTTTCAGCGAAACCGAGACACTCAGTTGGCTAACCGTGGTTTCAGCGAAACCGCGGACCCGTGTCGGTCCTTTTCCTTGCGCTTTTAGCTAATTGTTGCGGCATTTTAAAATGCAAAGGGACCAAACACTCCTCGGCAAACTCCGACCGGCGTCTAAGCGTCCGTCGGTTGAAGGAAGCACAGGCTAGACAAGCTGATACGTCGTGGTCTGGGCCTAAACAAGGAAGGCAGTAAGAGTGGAAATCCTTATGAGGTATTTGTTTCCCACAAGTTAAACAATTATTTACTTTGTCTGACATCGGCTGAGGCAGAAAGCTTTAGAAGTCTTGTAGAAATCTCTGGATCTGACCGACCGGCACTTGCGAACAGCTTCTGCTTGAGGCACCGCAGCAGAAAGACTGGGGAAAATGGCGTCAGCTGATGCCTTTATACCACAGCAGCTATGACGTCGGGTGAAGTGCGACATCAGCCGAGACCAGACCCAGACTTTGGAATCCGGCCGACCGAAGGGCTGCCTGAGGCAGGGCAACCCATATGTTAGGACTGCAGATGCATCCTTGAAGGACATCCATAAACTTTCAAACTGTTATCTGCTAACAAGTCTATTTTGTAATCATTTGGTACCATGACCAATTAAATGGAAATGTTGCATATAACAATAGCACTGGCTAGGTATTATTACAAGCTAAATTTAAAAATCTTTAAATATATTCTTCTAGCCTTAATTCCACTGGACCTACAGACAGTGCTGTAAATTAAAGGTATACATCTACTAAATATCTGCTTCTAGCATTACTATTAAATACATCTGCTGCCTACTGTAATTTTATACACACAAATGCTACCGTGCCATTTACTCAGTAAATTCTAGCAGAACCCCTCACACTTAAAGATTTGTATTTATCATTATTACATTGCACGAAGAAACTGAAAAGCAATGATGGCATTTTATGCACACTTACTTGTATGTGCCACTGTTATTTATTTGTTTTCAGTTCCATCTGAGGTATCGTTGTTCGACGTCGTTGTGCTGTTCTAACCCCTTATTCTATTTTCGGGTACAGTACCATGAACTGAATTTAAATGTCTACTAAAAATTTGCTTCTAACACAACCATTTAGATATCTATGTATTATTATATATACTGTCTTTACTGAAAGGGGGCCTTGTTCCACTTTCACAGTTAATAAGAGAAAAATATAATTAAATATTAGACAGTGCCTAATGTAGTTGCTACGTAGTGTATATTATGCAGACATATACACTAACATACTGTTAGTGCCTAATGTAGTTGCTACATAGTGTATATTATGCACACACATATACTATCATACTATTTACACATTAGTTTTTACCAGCCTTACATTTAATAACTTCCATTAATTGTTCACTGCACAGACAAACTGAAAGGCAGTAGAGTATACCTAAACACTTAGTTTAGATGCAGAATTATTATTTCTGCTGCTGGTATTTTTTATGCATAGTCTAAAGCTTACTTTGGGTGTTTAATGTCATAACCAGTGCTTCTCTTCCTTCATTTTAATTGCAAATAAGAATTCAAGGTCTTTATACTGCTTGAGTAATGCATTTCTGGCTTTTCCTTCTGTGTGATACTAAAAGCCATTTCAGCTTGTGTATTCAAATGTTTTAAGCAAAATGAAGTCATCATCATCAGGGTATCGTGTTAACAATTGCCAACTCTCTTGATTCAGTGCCACACTCATGCCTGACTGTCGCAGATCTTTCATACAATCCATTCACGTCTTTGCTGGACATCCTCGCTTCCTCTTACCTTCTTCCTGCCTGTCCCAAATCTTGCTCACCAGATTCTCTTCTGCTTTTTCTATACATGTACAAACCACCTTAAACTGTTCTCTCTGATTTTTTTTTCTGCAATTGGAGCTACTTTGGCTTCTGCTCTTATGTCCTTATTTCTTCATCTGTCCCACAGTGTGCAAAATGAGTCATCCAGTTGTTTAATAGTGGCAGCTTCCCACCAACTCCTAGACCTTTCAAAAGGTCAGCCCTGTATGCAGAGATACAAGAGTGGGGTCTCTTTACTGGACTGGCCAGTTTCCCATGACATCAGTTTGATACTTTGTACATTTGTGTATAATCGGTATAATTTGCACAAACTGTCATATGAAAGCCAACAAACCAATATTGCTAACAGTTTTGAAAGATGTTTCCATTTTTTTGGTGGTGTTTTGGAGACTTATAACAGATGCAGCATCTTTTAACACATGATTTTAATTCAATAACATTTTTGCAGCACCGCAGCTTAAAAAGCTGCAGGCTTATTGTAAAGTTAGTTTATGTTACTGTGCTAACAATGTCTTCTTGGGACTGCTCATATTGATTAACCTGCTGGAGTACAGGTCAGTATGTTGCTGATAGATCAGAGCTGTATTTTGTCCATCTGTCAGAACAGATTATCTTTAATGATTCAGACAGTGACTGCAGGTCTCATCAGTCTGCCAGCATGCAGCTGCATTTATTTATATGTAAAAATATGAAGACTCAGCAGCTGACTTTAAGGACTCTGAAGGTGTGTGTTGAACTGTAGTAGATGTTCATCGTGCATACAGCTGCAGTAATCACAGATGGGTTTTCTGCCGTCAGGCGGGTCCTCAGTCGGCCGAATTCCAAAGTCTAGGTCCGGCGTCGGTTGCTGTCGCTTCTTTCCTGACGTCAGTGAGGCAGGTGTATATAAGACACAGCAGACGCCATTTTCTTCAGTCTTTTTTGCCGCGCGGTGCCCGAAGCAGAAGCAGTTCGCAAGTGCCAGTCGGCCAGCTCCTGAATTTACAAAAAATTTGGAACCGAAGTCTTCATTAAAGCTAAGTACCCCGTTGGGGAAACCTTTCTTGCCTCAGACCGATGTCAGAAAAAGTTAACAATTGTATTTCTTGTGGGAAGCAAATACCGCATAAGGATTTCCATTCCCTCTGCATACCTTGTTTAGGCCCAGACCACAACGTCTCGGGCTGTCGCTTTTGCGCTACTTTCAATAAATGCACTATTAAGCGTCGGGTGGAGTTCGCCCAACACTTTTTTGGTAAAGCCTTTGATTATAAAATGTCGTCGGAGACTCCGACTACTGTTTTGTCCAAAAAACGCAAGGACAAGGAACGACACGCGAGGTCCGCGGTCTCCACCGACACCACGCCAAAACCAGCTACACATGGTCCGGTTCTCAGCGAGAGGCCTATGCAGTCCCTGACTACCGATGACACTTCTTTGGCGGTGTCTTCTGTAACCGAGACCGCAGGTACCTCGGCCTATACCCAGACTACAACCACCGAAGCCACTGTGAGCGTTGAGCCTCCTAATGTGGACAGGTCCACTTCCACCCATGGTGTCTTTAGACCCTCATCTTCCTTTTCCATTAAGGCCTTTACTAAATCCAAATCAGCCAGGCATCCCAAGAGGCCTGTTGCACAGGGCCCATCCCCAGGCCCCATGCCTAAAAAACAAATGCTTAAAATGGCTGAGGATTTAATTACTCTTATCTGGGGTTCCCAACTCCCTCCAGACAAGAGACCCAGAGTGGAGGAAGATTCTCCCTCTTCTGATCAGGTCTCCATTTTTTCAGAACGAGGAACACTCATACTCCCCTTTTGAAGATTCTGATGCAGAGCAGTCCATTCCTTCTGTATCTCCCCCTGAGGATTTTTCTTTTGGGGAAACCTTGCACACCTTGAGGGAACACTTCCATTGGGAAGGCCAAGATTTTTCTGACTCCAAGAAAAGACTTAGGGAATTTCTTTTGTTACCTCAACACAGACCTGTGGCGATACCTCCTGTCTTGGACGTACTTGATGATATTTATTCGGAGGCTTGCCTTAATCCGGATTCCCTGCCTCCTGCCCCAGTCAAGCCTGATAGGTACTACAGAGTTCCTAACTCTCACCAATTTCTTTACAAAAGCCATAATGCTGACCCTGAAACCATTTCTCAAGGCCCCAAGGGAATGAAGGCCTCTACTGCTAAGAATCCACTACCTTCCGAAAGAGAGTCAAGATCCTTAGAAAGGTGGGGAAAAAGGTATATACCTTGGCCACCCTAGCCATGAGGGCCTTAAATTGTCAGTTTCATATGCTTAAATATCAGCAGTTTCTGTTATCACAATTAAGAAATAAAATGTCTCAACCTGAACAACCAGATTTGAAGGAGTTGCAGGATATGATGCATAGTGCAGAACAAGTGGGTAAACACACCTTACAATGTGGCTATGATGCCCTAGAGGCCTCAAGTAGAGCTGCTGTTACAGGATCAGTCATTCGTAGGCATGCATGGCTTAGGGAACAAATCTTGCCTGATCATGTGAAAGCTAAACTACTAGATGCTCCTTTACAAAAGGATGTGCTGTTTGGTACTAATGCTGAGGAAATACTATGGAAAATGGAAGAAAAAGCCAAATCTATGCAAACTGTCAAAGCTTTTCTACAGGTTCAACCACCACGTTTTAGCAGAAATTGGCCTTCTAAAAACTGGTCCTTTCCAGCCACGGACAAGCCTCAAAGAGGTAGATACAGGCGCACAAGGGGCAGAGGGCAACCACAAGGATCATATAGAGGCAGGCAATGACAAACTCCAGCACCAAGAGGTGGCGAAGACAGTGCACAACAATACAGGAAACAAACCCAATGACTTCCTCCTTTCCATGCCAAGCAAGTCTCAGCTGGCAGCACCCTTGGGAGGAAAGCTGGCATTATTTACAAGAAATTGGCATATTGTCACAACAGACAAATTGATCCTGGACGTTATAAACAGAGGCTACAGATTTCATTTTCACACTCTCCCAAAAATGAGAGGCATGCCAAACCTGCCACACAATCAAAGGGCAGAGGCACAACTACAAATTTCAAAGCTCATAGACATGAAAGCTATTCAAGAGGTGCTTACTCACGAACAAGGTCAAGGTTTTTATTCCAGGCTATTTCTGGTACCAAGGAAAGGAACCGACTGGAGACCCATTTTGGACTTATCCATCCTAAACACTTTCTTACTCGTACCAAAATTCAAGATGCTCACATTACAGCAGCTTCTTCCCATGCTGGGCAAGGAGTTTTGGCTGGTAACATTGGACCTCAAGGAGGCATACCTGCATGTCCCAATCAGACAAAGTTGCAGAAGATACCTCAGATTTCTTGCAGGTTCAATCCACTATCAATTCTCTGCATTGCCCTTTGGCTTATCTACTGCGCCCAGAGTATTCACGAAATGCCTGGCATCAGTAATTGCCTACTGCAGACTTCAAGGGATACAAATTTACCCTTATTTGGACGACTGCCTGATCCAAGCGGACAGCAAGCACATACTTCTGGAACATCTGGCTTATGCAACATGGTTACTGAATTCTCTGGGATACACAATCAACAAAGAGAAATCCAGGCTAACACCATCTCAGAAAATAACCTTCCTGGGTGCCAACTTGGACACAAACACCCAGATGGCCTATCTTACGCCAGAAAAACAGAGGCAACTAAATCAGTACTTCAGAATACTAGAAAATTGTACCAGGCTTACTGCAAGGAAAATCCTGCAGGCTCTGGGCTTCATGGCATCTTGCATTCTTTTAATCCCATGTGCAAAGTTGCATATGAGGAAACTTCAATGGTACCTAAAAAACCTATGGTCTCAACACAGCCACAGTTTGGAAACAATAATACCAATAATTCCATGTTTACAAAAGGAATTTCAATGGTGGGCCCAAGCATGTCAAGCAAACACAGGTCTCCCATTCTGCAAGCCTCAAGCAAATCAAGTCATCACAACAGATGCCTCAGATTACGCCTGGGGGGCGCACATGACAGACAGGTGCATTCAGGGCAAATGGTCCCAAAAGGAAAAGCACCTTCACATCAATCAAAAAGAAATGCTAGCAGTGATAAATGCAATTACAGCTTTCAAGGACCTCCTGCATCCAGGACAATTATTGATAAGAACAGACGACAACACCACAGTAATGTGGTACATAAACAAACAAGGAGGAACACATTCATACCCCCTGTGCAGACTAGCCATGACACTTTGGAACTTGGCTCTGGAATGGCAAATCGAACTTCAAGCACAGTACTTGCCAGGTTTGGAAAACATGCTGGCAAACAATCTAAGCAGAAATATGACAGATCCACACGAATGGAAGTTGCATCCTCAAGTGTTTACAAAGATAATCCAAGCGTGGGGGAGGCCAGACATAGATCTCTTCGCCTCCCACAGGAATCATCAATTGGAAAAGTTTTGTTCAAGAACCTTTCACCCAAAGGCCTGGAGAGTGGACGCCCTTTTATTCAGTTGGACAGCATGGACAGTTTTTACGCTTTCCCACCTCTGCCTCTTCTGCCCAAGGTGCTCTTGAAAGCAAGACCAGGCAGACCGAAGATGATACTGATTGCTCCAGACTGGCCAAGACAACACTGGTACCCACTCCTGAGGAGCCTAACACATACTCCTCCCTGGCCCCTACCTCTAATGCCTCTTCTGCTGACTCAGCACAGCTACAAAACTATTCAGTCAGCTGAAAACACTCAATCTCGCTGCATGGAAAATTCCTTAACACCATAACAGACCCTACTCCCCAAAGAGGTGCAGGATGTCATTTTGGAGGCCAGAAGGCCATCAACTAGAAAGACTTACTCCACAAAATGGAAACAGTTTTGCTCTTGGAATGAGAAAAAAGGTCAGGACCCTACAAAACTGAATTTGCCTCGGGTATTACAGTATCTAGCTGAGCTGCTGAACAGTGGACTTTCATTTTCCTCCATAAAAATCCATGCCTCAGCTATTTCTGCAGAATTCAACACGGATCCACCCTTATTCTCTCACCCACTCTTAAGACAGTTCCTCAGAGGGGCTAAGAATATAAGACCACCAAGGAAACAACCAGTGCCAGCCTGGGATCTTAATTACATTCTAGAAAAATTAACATTGCCTCCTTTTGAACCAGCTGCCTCAACAGATTTGCAACATTTATCCTGGAAAACAGCTTTCCTTCTGGCCATTACCTCAGCTCGTAGGGTTTCGGAACTACAAGCCCTCATGGCTGTGCAGCCCTTTCTCATCTTCCATCAGTACAGGGTTTCCCTTCGAACCAACCCATCATTTATGCCTAAAGTGGTATCCAGGGTAGCTTTAAGTCAAGCCATACACTTGCCTACCTTTTACCCCAATCCTCAAAACAAAGGGGAAAGGCTGCTACACTCCTCAGACATCCATAGACAGCTACGTTATTATTGGGACAGAACAAAGCCTTTCAGGAAATCAGAACAACTTTTTGTGTCCTATGCTGTAGGAGCTCAAGGGAAGCCAGTTACCAAACAGACAATTTCAAAATGGATAGGCCACTGCATACGGTTTTGTTACTCCTATTATGGAAAGTCTATCCCTACAGGCATCAGATCCCACTCCACCAGGGCCATAGCTACCTCTACAGCCTTCCTCAGAGGAGTTCCTACCAAAGATATTTTGGAGGCAGCCACTTGGAGTTCTGTGCATACCTTCACAAAACACTACCACCTGCCTTTATATTCCAAAACTAGAGCAGGCTTTGCCACTGCTGTGTTGCAGGGCATTCTGGCTCATCCCAGTTCCACCTAGTGCCTACCACCCTGTGCGTAGCTTTGGGATTCTACCCATCTGTGATTACTGCAGCTGTATGCACGATGAACATAGTACAGTTTTGTACCTACCATAAATGTAGATGTTTGAGTGCTAATACAGCTGCAGTACAGTTTTCCCTCCCTCCTTCCCCTCTTGGTAAAGGCCTAGGGCCTAACCCCTCTTCATACAACCTTATTGGGTTATCCTTCTATGGTATTTTTGCTTGCAACTACTGATTTTGATTATATTGCATTGCATGTATATAAATATAATTTATGTATTGCCTTCCTACTGGGGGGCACCTGACATTTGGGGCAAGAAAGACTGAAGAAAATGGAGTCGGCTGTGTCTTATATACTCCTGCCTCATTGACGTCAGGAAAGAAGCGACAGCAACCGACGCCGGACCTAGACTTTGGAATTCGGCCGACCGAGGACCTGCCTGACAGCAGAAAACCCATCTGTGATTACTGCAGCTGTATTAGCACTCGAACATCTACATTTATGGTAGGTACAAAACTGTACTTTTCAGTGCATATTTCAACAAAAAAATATGGGCAGCTCATACTCTACAGGTGATCAAATTAGTTCCGTCACCCCCGTTATAGGAGTATATGAATGCTGTTATCAACAGTAGATGACCTACAAAGGAAGCGTATCCAAGCAATACAAGTTAATTATAAATAATAATTTTGATGCAAAATTCTGCAACTTTAAATGGTAGTGGATTGAGTGACTCAGTAGATACAAAGAATAAAACTTTGTTACTTAAATCTGTCAGCCAAACTTCTTTAAGTTTGTACTGGAACATTTTTATGTGGAAATATATACATAGAATGTTTGTTACGACATATGAAATCTCTAAGTTTAATATAATGACTTCTTCAGTTTGTTGGAGATGTACTGAAGATATAAAAGCTGATTGGACACATGTTTATGGACTGTGAAAAATTAAATGTATATTGGGAAGAGAGAAGTGTGTTTTTTAAGGGGTTATGGTCTAATAATGGTTCTTTAGCAAGATCAGTAATACTAATGAATGTTCCACTTCCTGTATATGTAAAGGCCAAAGAGCAAAAAATGTTTTGGGCTCTTGGCAGTCGCTAGAAAAGTTATTACAAAAAATTGGAAGTCTAACTCAGTTCCAACCTACGTTCAAAGAATTTTTAAATTTAATACCAGTGCTATGTAAAACTGAAAAAGAAGTGATCAGACTAAGATCTATATACCAAGACTCTTAATGTGTCAATTGTATAAGATTGCCTTGATGATGCAATGTATTCCTAACACTGTATAACTATATGTAAAGTTGAAGTTCTTCCTTTCTGTGTAGATATTGTAAATATGTTCAGTTAATAAAAATGTTCTTAAAGTAGTTCTGTCACTGGTGAGCACGAAACTTTAACTCTAGATTTACTGAGACATCCCATATTAACTGTGGGCCTTACTGAACTTTTACATATAACAGGACAGAATGTGCTTTCCAGTAAGGCACCATTATCTTAAGAAAACCCTATAGTGTTAGACTTTGATGTTAAATGTTGTCCTTGCTGACCTTAAGGTATCAGTTTGGACTAACAAATTCTGGCACTTCCAAACCCACAATGATCACGAAGTTTGCAATCCCCCATATTTGTACTGGTCCACGGAAACACAGAGTGGTTGTTTTTGACAATTGGCAATTGGCAGCATCATTCTGATAGTGAGAATCCTGAACATCTGTTGCAATTCAGGTTGCCTTTGCCATTCCACATATGAGAGGATCTTGCTTTTTTGTATACATTTAAGAAAAATGTATACAAGGAACAAGTCCATGTCAGTGAGTCAGTAGGTAGCAAACCCTCTTTCGGTGCTAGAAGAACAGATGACTGGTGGTTCTGTTCCCACTCCAAGTGAAGAGTGCTGGATCCCTGAGTGTACCTTCTTTTGGATGAGGCTGTAAACTGAGGTCCCATCTGCATGAATTGGTGGTAGGTCAAGTTAAGATAAAAGATACCATGGCACCTATCGAAAAGAGTAAGGGTGATTCCCTGATACCTTGGACAAATTTCTCCTTGTAGTATAAGTACCACTTTGGGTCTCCCATGATAAAGAGATTGAGCCTAGTGAGACTAACCCAGTTAACTAAGAATGCATAAATAAAAAGTAAAACCCCTTCCTTTATCACTTTTGGGACTGTCAATCTGTGAAGCCCAAGTCAGTGAGTTGTTTACTTTCCAGTTTCATGTGAGAATGTTTGCAGTGTTTCTCAGAGTTGACATACCATTGCATCTCCTGTCATACTCTGTAATGCATTGTGAAATCTGTGTCATGGGTATTATAGAATGCATACGTCACAACTATTTGCAGATAACCCACTATCACACACTTGCCCGTCTTGCCTAAAAATTGTGTGACTGTTTTTCTTCTTTAGAGACCTATCGGTATCTTGGTTTAGACGAGAATGATAAAGAGCCATCTGTATCTGGCAAGTTAGTAGAAGAATTGTATTGTTTGAGTACAGTAAGTTATTTAAACGAAAAGCACAGTAATAATAGAAAGTTCAGAAAATGGATTTCAGAGCAATCAAACACTACCTGGAGTGGTTGAATAATCATATATATAATTTATATATATTATACAATTATGTGAATATATAATTAAAACAATTATAGGAAAACCTCAGAAAATGGATTTCGGAGCAAACAAATGCTGTTTTACAGTTAAAGATTGGAATAAACAGCTACCAAATAGTGTATTCCATCTGGACCATGCCTACAGATGGGTCCACTTCTAAGTCTCGAATGCCTACAGATGGGTCCACTTCTAAATCTCGCAATCTCTAAATTCCGAATACTGAAACCAAAATCTTGAAGGCTCAAAATACTGAAAACTCAAAATACTGGAACTCTAACTATCGAAAAAAAACACAGGACACCAAAACTAACTATATTGCAGCACAACTACATACAGAAATGGTTTACTATTAAAATACTGACGTTGGAATGTACGCATATGAATTATTTGAACTACAGATGTTCCAAAACGGGATGTTAGTTGTAGGAGTTCGGGATTTACAGCAAGGGTGGTATTGTTGTTAATTGCAGTAAAATGTCAAGTTTGACATTTTTAGCAATTACTGCAGATTTACGACTAACTGAACAGTCATAAATCTGCAGATTCGACATTAATTGTTGACATTTAGGTATGAAATTTATTTTGAATTTCGTACTTTTAACCGTAAACCACAGAAACCTATTACTCCAAGTGTAAGCAGGGGGGCAAGCACCCCTGCACTCCCCATTTGGGGGGCTGCGCCCCCCACACCCCCTGCTACTTAAATATATCCACTCCAAGATCGCACTTCACTACATTAACATGAGTTATGTTGTTCATAGGTTCATAGGTTCATAGGTTCATACTAGGCTATCTGCCCGAGGGCATTTATAAGCCTAGCCCATTGTTTTGTGGCTTACGCCACCCCTTTAGTATGGGGAACTATACCCATTATTTTGCTGTGCCTCTGTCGAGCAGTGTCACTGAGGTAATTCCTGGGGTATATCTGCGATCTCCCATCCATTGGTCAAGATTTCTCTTGAACAAGGCCAGCGAGGTGCTCTGCCTCACATGTACCGGGAATTGGTTCCACAGCATAGGGAGTCTATGGGTGATGAATCTATCGCTGCAGCAGGTCCTATTAATAGCCGTGTTGAGGAATAAGTCTCCGCCCTTGTGGCTCTGATGGATCTAGATTTTTGAGGTGAAGCATATTCATCAAATCTGGGTTTGACATGGCCTTGTATGTTAGGCAAAGGTCACCTCTGAGCAAGCGGTGGCGACTGAATAGAGCTGGAGTTCTTTCAGTCGGGCAGCATAGGACAGATTTTGAGACCCTTTATCCTTTTGGTGAGGAACTTTTGTGGCCTCTCCAGCTGCTGCAAGTGTCGGGTCAGATACATTCCGAATGGGGCATTGTACTCAATCATTGGTCTGATGAGTGATGAGTAAAGGGAGACTATGACCTCCCTTGATCTAGATGAGAATCCCTTCATGATAAGGTGGGCAATGTAGAAGGACTTCCTAACTACTTTAGCTACATGGGTGTCGAATGACAGACTACTATCAACCTGGGTCCCCAGGTCCCTGATAACTTCTTCTGTGCTCAGTGGATTGCCACCTATTTGGTAGCTAGGGGTAACCTTGTTTTTCCCGAAGGGTATGACTATGCATTTTTTGGCATTTAACTTTAGGCCGTGGCTCTGGCACCAGTTATCCGTTTCTTTGAGACCCTTCTGAAGGATATCTGTGTCAGATGTGTTTTCTACTATGGCCCAGTTTGCAGTCATCTGCAAACTTTGTCAGCCATAACCCTCCTGTGTTTGCTTGTACTTGAAAAGTAGATACCAAACAAGAGTGGGCCCAGGACTGAGCCCTGTGGGACACCACTTGTGACAGGCTTTGAGTCTGACATGGCGCCAGCAACTCTGACCCTGTGGGTTCTGTCACTCAGCCAGTTTGCAACCCATCTTGTGATGTATGGGTTAACATTTAAGCTGATGAGTTTTTCAATGATACCCGAGTGGGGTATTGTATCGAAGGCCTTAGCCAGATCGAGGTAGGCTGTATGGACTGCCTTTCCCTCATCAATGGCTTTGGTGACTGTTTGAAAAAGTCAACCAAGTTTAAAAGGCATGATCTGCCTTTGACAAAGCCAAACTGGGTTGGATCCAAAGTCTGCAAATTCCCTATGTCTTTATTTATGAGGTCCATTATGATCCTCTCCATGGCTTTGCAGATAAGGCTTGTCAAGCTAATGGGCGGTAATTTCCAGGGTCTGTGGAGGCACCGCCTTTGTGAAGTGGGACCACAGTTGCAGTGCGCCACTCTCTGGAGTGCGTATCCAGAGGTAAGACTTTGATTAAACAGCTGTCCTAGCTGTGGGTTTAATTCCTCATTGAGTTAAGTGGAGCACACAGCCGGGGACACCATCGGGTCCCATGGATGCTGTGTTTTTGCTTTGGAGAGAGCAGTTCTCACTTGGGCGCTGGAGATGTTTGGGGGCTGCACTCATTTGGTATAGATATCTCTCCTTTTGGGGAGGGGAGAAGTTTGCACTGAACCTGTCAGCCAGTATGTTGGCAATGTCTGTAGGATCAGTAATCTTCACATCATTTTGAACTAGTTCTGAGCATATCTGGGAGTTTCCTCCTAGGTTTCTAACATAGCTAAAGAAGGCCTTATGATTGTCTTTTGAGTCTTTAGCTATTTTTCTCTCAAATTTGCTTTGGATGATTTTATGAGAGCTCTTAGTTTTTTACTTATAGTGATCAAGGGTGTCTTACCTTTTAAGGATTTTGCTCTATCTTGTAGTAGCTTCCTCCTTTTGTTGTAGAGTTTGTTTATGGCTGGGGTCCACCAGACTGGACGCTTGCCTTTGGTACAAAGAGTCTTTGTTTTGCTTGGGATTGCCTTATCCATGCAGTCCTGCAGGTGCTGGTAGAAGGCGTTTGTAAGTGATTCAGCGGCTTGAGTATTGTTTTCCGCCGGCTCGGGGGCCTGAAAGGAGACCACACTAGTCTTTAGAAGTGTGAAGTTGGCTTTTGAGAAGTTCTTTACTGTGGTCTTTTTTATTTCAGGTGGCGGTGGGATGAGGACCTCCAGCGAGATTAGTTTGTGATCTGATCTCACCAGTGAGGGGTATACTTCCGGTGTTGAACATTGTGCTCCCATGTTTGTGATGATGAGATCAAGTATGTTATCTCCTCTTGTGGGGATGGTGACTAGTTGTTCCATGGCATTTGAGTTTATGAATTCCAGGAACTTATGGGCTAGGGTGTTTGGGCTTGAGTAGTGTTCCCAGTCTATATTAGGGTAATTGAAGTCACCTAGTATGATGGTGTTTGGTGATACATTTATCCCTCTAGTGTTTTCAGGAAGGCCATGTGAGTTTCCTGAGTTTGTGAGGGTGGCCTGTAACATGCTACAATTTGCAGAGCAGTCTTGCCTATGGTTAATTGCACCTGGATGGTCTCCGATGCATCGTGCGTTGCCACCAGTCTTGAGGTGTGGGTGTCCTTGATGAATATGGATACCCCCACTCCTTTCTTGGTATTGTCCGGATTTTGGGGCGGAGCATGATATGAGGTAAAACCTGATAGCGCTGGGGTGCTCTCAGGAGCCTTGAACCAGGTTTCTGTCACAGCACAGACATCGATGTTCTCCATACTGAGAAGGGCCTCGAGTGCGTGCATTTTGAGATTTAGACTTCTGGCATTGAGCAGCATTACCCTTAGTTTTTCCTTTTTGTGTTCTAGGGTGGTAGGTTTAGAATTTGAGCCTTGCCTAAAAAGGCACTATGGGGTGGCAAGAGCCTTTGCCAATATCCGGAATCCCAGGGGTGACAGGTGCAAGCCGTCCCTTGCGAAACAGCGTGGCTTGTCCAGCATGTCATCCCAGGCAGACAGATACTGGATCCCCTTTAAATGACACCAGTGTTTAAGCCAATTGTTAAAGCTGATCATCTTATCTCTGTATTGTGGCATCATTCTTGGTGAAGGTAGGATACTGCTCAAGGTCAGGGTCATACCTGCCTGGGCTACATAATCAGAGAGCTCCTCAATGTCTCTTTTCATGTAGTCCAAGGAGGTACGTCTCAGGTCGTTTACACCAGCGTGGACAATGACTGAGTCATATTTGTACCTGCTGTTGAGAGACCTGAGTGCTTGCGTTATGTGGCGGATTCTAGCGCCCGACAGGCAGCTTACTGTGACCTTCTCCTTACTCAGTCTGGTGGCGGGACATCAGTGTGTCTGACTATGGAGTCACCAATGACTAGTGTGTCTGGCATTGTGTTTGGCCTTAAGGGCTGTGACTGTTTGACACTCTGACTGTGAGGTCTATGTGTTTCGGGTGTTGTGTTCTGAGGTGGTGGTTGTTTGGGTGTCTGCTTTGGTGGCCTCTGCTGTTTTGGTAGATTTTTGATCAGAGCCTCCGAGTATGTCTTTGTGTGTTTATGTGTATGATTTGAGGTTGTAATGGTACTATGTGAGACTGGGTCTATAGTGTGTGTGGTAACCTTCTCCTCCTGACTGGTCTTGCCAGTCCTATGTTGAAGAGCTCAGCCTCCAGTTTGGCCGTATAGTTGCATCTCTCGCATGTATTTGTGTTTTGTGGGAGGAGAAAAGGGTTGTCTGTGTACATGAGGCAATTGAAACATTGCCTCAATATTCCAGGTTCACCAGCTGAGCAGGAGAGGACACTAGCAACTGATCCCTCGACATGCTAGAAGGGTAGGCGAAAAACTTTAAAAAAGATTCGGGGGACGTGGGTGACCGAGAAATGGGGGTTGCCTTTTTGGGGTACTATCTATGACAAGAGTGCCGTATCAAGGTAATAAGTACTGTAGGAGCAAGTGCTAGGTTTAATAGATAGAGAATAGTCTACTTGGAGTCAAGTAGAGTTGATCTTTTAGTTATAGGATCGCTGATTTGATCAGTAGTATAGTTCGAGGAAGGTAGTTTTAAGGGAAAATTTGAAGAGTGGACTTTAGGTAGCCGAATAGTTTAAACCTGCTTAACCGGCACTGCCCTAGTGTGCAACAGTGGCAGCTCCTAAATCGCTCTAAATCGCTAACAGCGTTTAGCGTTTTATACCAGGGGCTGGAAAAAGCTAGAAACTGGCCCAAAGCGACCAATAAACTACTAGTTACTGGCTGAAACCTCACAAAACTGGACAAAAGGCAGCTCAATGCTTCCCACTCCCACTGGTAAGCAAGGTAGCTTCCCTCCCCCAAATAAGGCAAGGAAACAGTACACAGGAACTACAACCAAAGCCCAGGAATCAGCAACTCTGAAACTGGACTAAACTAGTAAAGCAGGAAAGCAAGGTAGCTTCCCTTCCCCAAATAAGGCAAGGAAACAGTACACAGGAACTACAACCAAAGCCCAGGAATCAGCAACTCTGAAACTGGACTAAACTAGTAAAGCAGGAAAAACAAGAGATATTTTTTTCTTTTTTTTCACAAAACAGGCAGAAACAGGTACAGCAAACACTTATAAATGCTATGAATCAGCTACTACAGCTTACACAGAAGAATTTGCTACAAATACAGTCAAATAGTAACAAACAAGGATTCCAAGTGCAATATTAAGTTAAATGCAGTAAAACAGCTTCAATGTAACAGAAAGGCAGGCGAAATACAGTTGCTAGGTATTCAGATGTGGAAAGCAACAAAAAATATACTTAGTATCAAGAAAAGTCGCTTATTCAGCTCTCTGCAGCCTGGATTACTCTGCTGGCCACGTGGAGTCTGTGCTGAGTAGGTACAAGCTGAAAGTTTTATACCAGGGGGCTGGAAAAAGCTAGAAACTGGCCCAAAACGACCAATAAACTACTAGTTACTGGCTGAAACCTCACAAAACTGGACAAAAGGCAGCTCAATGCTTCCCACTCCCACTGGTAAGCAAGGTAGCTTCCCTTCCCCAAATAAGGCAAGGAAACAGTACACAGGAACTACAACCAAAGCCCAGGAATCAGCAACTCTGAAACTGGACTAAACTAGTAAAGCAGGAAAGCAAGGTAGCTTCCCTTCCCCCAAATAAGGCAAGGAAACAGTACACAGGAACTACAACCAAAGCCCAGGAATCAGCAACTCTGAAACTGGACTAAACTAGTAAAGCAGGAAAAACAAGAGATATTTTTTCTTTTTTCTTTTTTCACAAAACAGGCAGAAACAGGTACAGCAAACACTTATAAATGCTATGAATCAGCTACTACAGCTTACACAGAAGAATTTGCTACAAATACAGTCAAATAGTAACAAACAAGGATTCCAAGTGCAATATTAAGTTAAATGCAGTAAAAACAGCTTCAATGTAACAGAAAGGCAGGCGAAATACAGTTGCTAGGTATTCAGATGTGGAAAGCAACAAAAAATATACTTAGTATCAAGAAAAGTCGCTTATTCAGCTCTCTGCAGCCTGGATTACTCTGCTGGCCCACGTGGAGTCTGTGCTGAGTAGGTACAAGCTGAAAGTTTTATACCAGGGGCTGGAAAAGCTAGAAACTGGCCCAAAACGACCAATAAACTACTAGTTACTGGCTGAAACCTCACAAAACTGGACAAAAGGCAGCTCAATGCTTCCCACTCCCACTGGTAAGCAAGGTAGCTTCCCTTCCCCCAAATAAGGCAAGGAAACATTACACAGGAACTACAACCAAAGCCCAGGAATCAGCAACTCTGAAACTGGACTAAACTAGTAAAGCAGGAAAGCAAGGTAGCTTCCTTAACTTCAAATAAGGCAAGGAAACAGTACACAGGAACTACAACCAAAGCCCAGGAATCAGCAACTCTGAAACTGGACTAAACTAGTAAAGCAGGAAAAACAAGAGATATTTTTTCTTTTTTTTTTCACAAAACAGGCAGAAACAGGTACAGCAAACACTTATAAATGTTATGAATCAGCTACTACAGCTTACACAGAAGAATTTGCTACAAATACAGTCAAATAGTAACAAACAAGGATTCCAAGTGCAATATTAAGTTAAATGCAGTAAAACAGCTTCAATGTAACAGAAAGGCAGGCGAAATACAGTTGCTAGGTATTCAGATGTGGAAAGCAACAAAAATATACTTAGTATCAAGAAAAGTCGCTTATTCAGCTCTCTGCAGCCTGGATTACTCTGCTGGCCCGTGGAGTCTGTGCTGAGTAGGTACAAGCTGAAAGTTTTATACCAGGGGCTGGAAAAAGCTAGAAACTGGCCCAAACGACCAATAAACTACTAGTTACTGGCTGAAACCTCACAAAACTGGACAAAAGGCAGCTCAATGCTTCCCACTCCCACTGGTAAGCAAGGTAGCTTCCCTTCCCCAAATAAGGCAAGGAAACAGTACACAGGAACTACAACCAAAGCCCAGGAATCAGCAACTCTGAAACTGGACTAAACTAGTAAAGCAGGAAAGCAAGGTAGCTTCCCTTCCCCCAAATAAGGCAAGGAAACAGTACACAGGAACTACAACCAAAGCCCAGGAATCAGCAACTCTGAAACTGGACTAAACTAGTAAAGCAGGAAAAACAAGAGATATTTTTTCTTTTTTTTTCTTTTTTTTCACAAAACAGGCAGAAACAGGTACAGCAAACACTTATAAATGCTATGAATCAGCTACTACAGCTTACACAGAAGAATTTGCTACAAATACAGTCAAATAGTAACAAACAAGGATTCCAAGTGCAATATTAAGTTAAATGCAGTAAAAACAGCTTCAATGTAACAAAACCAAATTAGTCTTCTCCAACTATAAGCAGGGGGCCAAGCCCCTTTTTTGGGGACTGTGCCCCACCTGCTTCTTAAATATATCAACTGCAAGATTGTAGTATAGCAAATTAGAAGTGAACATGACTAAGGTTACAACAGGCAGTCATGAAGCACGTAATGGTATGTTTGCCATTTTCTGCTGTGGAGTGCAATCTTGCAGTTGATATATTTAAGAAGAAATGAAATCCACAAGTGCAAGGGGGCTTGGCCCCCTGCTTATAGTTGGAGAAGACTAATTTGGTTTTGTCTTTTATATGTTTCTGTATATAGTTCTGCTGCAAAATAGGTACTGTTGGTGTCCTGTGTTTTTTTTCGATATTTTGAGTTTCAGTATTTTGAATTTAGAGATTTTGAGATTTAGAAGTGGACCCCTACAGATTGCCTCCTTCCATTCTGAGGCACGAAAAGGAACTAACTTAATCAATAGCTGGCCAGCTGGTCATCCCATAAAATATTGTATGTGGTCATACTGTTGTAATGAGCAGACACCAACACGTCTTCCTTACAATGTGTTGATACACAAGTGATACATTTAAATCTAATTGTACTATAGTACAAAAAAAAAAAAAAAAAAAAAAGCTGCTGTGGCAAAACCATCGCCATAGCTCTCAACCAGTCGGGGACAAATCCCAAGGGAATCGGGGACAAATCTAGAAATAATCAGGGACACCTTTAAAATATTAGTACTGTTAACTTGAGACACTGACTGAATAAGAGAATGTGAATTGATGCACGTTTTTTGAAGTAAAAGAAGTCTATAACTGTAAAAAAAAAAAAAATTCTACTACTCCTCTGTACTTGACTCTTATCAGACCACTAATTAAGTACAGTGCTCCCTTCTGTATGCATCTCACCAGACACCTATAGCAACTGGAAAGACAGCAGAGGTTTCTAACCAAGAGAATCTAGGGCCTCCAAAACATGACTTGCATGAGTAGACTGAAAGCCCCGTCACTGTACTCTGCATCATACAGGCTGCTGAGAGCCAAACCTGTTCCTGGCCTACAGAGCAGTCTCTAACTCTGCCCTAATGGAAATGTTGCGCATCCAAAAATTAAATGGGACAAGAGTCACTCACACCATGGATCTCAACCTAGCCTGTGACATTAACAGAACATGTTTGAGAGACAGATCTCTCCCAGAGATTGCCACTCCTCTGGAATAAGCTCCCACTTCACTGGAATAAGCTACCACTTCACATGAAGCAGAGCTCCTCAATGACCCCATGTAAGCACAATCTTGATAATTGAATGGGTGACTAAATTCACCTTGGGGGTGGCACCTATGTCCCTCATGGACAGGGGTAGTCGGTGCTGATCATAGAATTGCTCTGCTATCAATGACAATCTTAACTACGGTCAATTAGGGTACATGTGTTTTTACACAGCTAGGCTTGAAAAGGCCCTAGACTAGAGCCAGAGCGATTAGCCTAGTAACCTCCTATGAACCTATAATTTTTGTCATAAACGTACAACACATCAGCTTTTCTCCAAAATTCACCACTTCTAGGAGGGATAAAGAGGAACAGAGATAAAAGTTGAATCAAAATCAGGGACATCCCTGAAAATCAGTGACAGTTGAGAGGTACCCCCCCCACTCCTGCCTGGGAAAATGTACTGTAGACCCCAGAACATGCCCACAACACTGGATGATTGCTGCCACTGTAGGGATTCCTTCAACCGTTTTCTGCTCCTTTTGCTCACTAGAAAGGCCTTAATGGTTATGTCTAGGTCTTATCTGTTATAGATCTTAAGTGAAAGAGGACGGTGTTTGCCGCTGATGGTGTACCTTTGTAATAACACTTGTCAGTCTTCCAGTCTTGGTAAGTACTGCCCACTAAACTGCATTTAGGGAGAAGGAATGACAGCATGATTTGTGTTAGCAAATGTGTGTCAGTGAATTCAGAACATCCTTAATCCAGTTTTCCATTACTGGCTAAACGTAAGAAATCTAAAAGCCTAACCCCCCCCACACACACACACACACGTCTTCAAAATCATGAATTGCAAAGCCAGAGCACATAACAGATTTGCTTACAGATTATCTGTGCACTTTTGTTCATTTTCAGAAACAGTATGTAGTTACCTACCATTAGATATGCTCTGCAGAAAACAATGAAAGGCAACTGCAGAGACATTAAAAAAAAATCAATTTGACCAGAACACATCTGGTGGTTTCCTGTGCAAAATGGAAACCTGAGCCTCCTGTCAGTCGCAAGCCACAGCCACCTGTCTTGAGATGGGAAGGCATTTTTTTTTAATTATGTCTTGCATTATATAAAACAGAAATGGGTTAAGTAAGTTGACTGCAACTGGTGAGAAATACTTCAAGTGACATTAATGTCCGGAATTATAGCATCATGAAACTTGGCAAAGCAGACAATGTAATTCATCAAAGGTCAAATCATAAAGTAGTGATGGAGATTTTAGGAAAGTAGTACACATTGTTTAAATTTATTTTTCTCAGTGCATGTCCAACATTTTTGGTTCAGGGGCCACTTGCCTTATTTGCCGCGGTTTGGGAAGCAAATTACCATGCCCAGTATGTTAAGGTGCCACATTACAATGTCCAGCATGCCTCTGAACATTCAAAGCGGGATGTTGTGGAACATGCCAAGGGCTGGATAAAATGCTTTGGTGAGCTGGACTATGGCCCTTGGGCTACTTCTCGGACACAATTGACTTGGCTTATATCCAAAATGAAGCAGCAGAAGAACTCACAGGTTAAAGTAGCAGCCATATGTCACACTTCTTGCAACCAAAATGCAACCTTAGGTCATAGATTCACAGCTGTATACTAGGCTGATAATCACAGGGACCTGTTCGTAATCCTAGCCATGCATCCAAATATAGCTGAGATGTTTTGGTACACAAAGGTTATTTTAAGGGAAATAAATAGGCTAGGGCTTGGGTGGTCAAGCATTTATGGGCTGCCTCTGTTCATTAGAGACATAGTTACGAGATGAGGAATAATTTTCCTATTCCCCATCCATTGTTCCAAGTTGTGCTTGAATTGGGTTAGGGAAAAACTCTGCTTTACATTGATAGAAAGCCTGTCCCAGAGAAAGGGTAGTCTCTGTAACACACACCTGTCTCAAATATGTCCCTGTTTGTTACAAGCAAGGTTTAAGTCCCTGGATCACATAATTCTGATGCGGTTTTGTTTTGTGGATATGCAGAAGGTCCATCAGCGAGGGATACAAGGATGACTTGCATGCCAACCGTAGATCACCCCTCAACAGTTTGTAGGAGACTGAGTAAAGGGATAGAGCTTTGAGGCGATCCACACTGGACATGCTTATGCCATGTATTCTTTTTCTGAGGAACCTCTGTAGGCATTCCAGCTGTTACATGTGTCTGGTCAGGTACACACTGAAGGGGATGTTGTACTCCGTGATTGGTCTGATCAGGAATGAACACAATAGAACACTGACTTGCTTGGATCTAGTTGCCAAAGCCTTGCTTATAAGTTATGCAGTAGTGAATGATTTCCTTGCTACCACAGACACATGATGGTTGAAGGCCAAGTTACTGTCCACATAAATCCCTAATTTGCAGGTCTACCATTGGGTGATTGTTAATCAGTTAGGTAGTTTCCTGAGGAAGCTGACTTCCCAAATTATACTGTTATGCATTTCTTGGCACTGAGTTTTAGATCTTGGTGGATATTAGTGTCTTTGGGGAGGGGGTTTCTATGCCTGCACCTAGTTTGCTTGTATCTGCAAACATGGTCATCCAGAGGCACTTGATGTTGGCCTTGACTTCAAAGAAGATTCCAAAAAGGGATGGACCCAACACAGAGCTCAGAGGGTGTCTCCTAGAGACTGGCCTCTGTGTGGATGTGGACTCCCCTGTCCTAACTTCTTGGGTCCTATGTGAGAGTTAGCTGGCTGTGCAGCAGTTGACATAAGGGTTTATACCTCATTACTTCAGTTTGTCTGCCGTGCCTGAGTTGGGTATTGTGCCAGATGCCTTGAACAGGTCAAGGTTAAGCAGTATGCACAGTTTTGCCCTTGTTCATTGCTTTGATGACCTTCTCAAATAAGTCCATAAGGTTGAGTAGGTGTGATCTGCCCTTAACAAAACCAAACTGTGTTGGACCTGATGACTGAAGGTCTCCTATGTCACTGTTAATCATTTCTATGATAATTCTTTCCATAGTTTTGCATGTGTGACTAGTCAAACTTACAGGTCTGTAGTTTCTGAGTTCCATAGATGGCTTGCCCTTGTGCAGATGGATGACTGTTGCTGCTCTCCATTTGTATGGCTTCAATTCTTTCTGGAGGATAAAGTTAAATAGTGACTCTAGTGGTCCTGATAGGTTATGTTTCATGCTGTGTAGGAGGCATCCTGGAATATTATCAAGGCCCATCGACATGGTGTTCTTGTCCTTGGAGAGTGTGTTGAGAACCTGCTCCCTAGTGATAGTTGGGGGAGGGTATTATGTTAGTATTTCCTGACAGATCGCTTGGGAGGAGAGAGGGGGTAAAACTGGAACTGAATTTGTCAGCCAGTAGATTTGCTACATCCTTTGGCTCATTGTAAGTGTCTCCATTTACAATTAGTTTTGCATATTTATGTGTTCTGACTAGGAGATTGCATACATAGCTAAAAAAAACTTATGGTTGTCCTTTGCCTTGGAAACTATTTTTACCTCAAAATTGGCTTTTGTAGACTTTATTTGCCCTTTGAGTTGTTTGCTAGATAGAGAGAGAGTTTTTATCCTGCTGGACATTGCACTTTCTAATTTTTGTCATGACTTTCTTCCTTTTTCTGATACAGCATGTTGATGTTGGGATTCCACTAGGGTCAGCCATCTCTGTGCATCTGTTAACATGGTTGTGCAGGGTTTCTGTGAACAATTCCGCATATGTAGCAGTGTACTTAGGATTGGGGGAGGGGCTTAAAATGTTGCCAGGTTATCACTTAATAGTTGAAAGTTTACCTTGGAATAGTTCCTAAATGTTTTAGGGTTAGCTGAGGTCTAGGGTTTTATACAAGAGACAACATTGCACTAAGGGATGTGGTGTTCTCCCATGTTACTGAGGACCAGATCCAGTATACTTGTGCTCCTAATGGGTGCCTGGACAGTCTAGTCTAGGGCTTCTGCATTTAAAAAGACCAGGCATCTCTGTGCTTGCAAGTTTGGGATTATGTATGATTCCCAGTTTATAGCAGGGTAGTTGGTCACCCATTTATTATGGTATTGTTTTGAATGGTGAGCCTCTTCAGTAGGTTTAAGTATGTGCTATGGGTTTCTTGGGTCATAGCGGGGGACCAAGAACTTATAAGGATATGGTATGTGACTTTGCGTATGGTAATTTGCACATGGAGCAGCTCAAGTGTTTCATCCCATTTGATTAGCTTTGGGGTATGTTTGTTTTTGATGAAAATTGAGATACATCCACGTATAGTCCCTGCTTATGTAGTATTTGATTTAAGTATGTGGAAGGCATTGTAGCAGGGCATTCTTGGGGTGCTTTTCATGACTTTAAACAATGTCTTGATAACTGCACAAACATCTGCACCTCCAGGGTGAGGAGAACTTGCAGGGAGTGGAGTTTCTTGTTTAGACCCCTGGCATTAAGCTGTAACACCTTTAGGTTTTCTTGGGTTTGTTTTGCTATGTCAGTTTGGTATTGCCTAAAAATGGCACTGTGGGAGAAGACAATGCTATAGTTAGTATTTGAAAGCCTAGAGGGGACAGGTACAGACCGCCCTGGCAAAGCAGCATTGTCTGTTGACCACATCCTCCCATGCTGACAAATATTGAATTCCTTTGGAGTGAGGCCAAACACTAAGCCATTTATTAGTCGTCTTTTATTCATATTTTGTCATCATCTTTGGATGAGGTAGAATGCTGCTAAGTGCTTGGGTGATACTGGCCTAGAACACGTAGTCCGAGAGCTCCATCATGGCTCTGCATCTCTGGTCATTTATACCCGCATGAGCTATGACCAAGTCATACAGGTGCTAGTGGTACAATGGCCTGAGTGTATGTGTATTTAATGGAGCCTAGCCCTTAATACGCAACTGACCTTGACTCTGCCCTCACTCGTCCTGGTGAGTGGGACATCTGTAGTCCTCACAATGGAAATTCCTATGACCAAAATATTGGGTTGTGTGGTAGCTTGTTTTATGAGTTTAGAAGCTGTGGCTTCATGAGATGTGGCTTTGTGTGTTATCATGGGTGTCGTTTTGGTAGAGTGCTTTTGGGGTTGTTGAGGATATTTCTTGTCTGGGAGGTATTTGTGCATTTTCTGAAATATCAAGTTAAAAAGCATAAGCCAAACAAATATCTTTTAAGCAGTAAGTACTGTAAAAGGAGCAAACAACAAAGCATCTAGCTAAAAGTCTCCTTTACAATGGTAATAGTTCATTCAGTTTTTACCTCAGTACTGTAATTTGCATAAGGCAGTTGCATATAAATATTTTTAATATATTCTGCAAAAACTCCTGAATTCAATTTTCACAGGCAACTATTCTTATCTTGGAAAATATACAGCCAAGGCATTGGCCAGGATTCAGAAACCGGTTTGTTTGTGAGAAGTAAAGATGTGGTATAAAGGGCCTTTTATAGCCATCATGGAAACTAGCAATTTAGAGATGCATTAGCCAAAATGATGAAAGACATCATTGAGGGTCTCTGAGTTGCCCAGTGATTACTGCATGTGCTAACAGGTTGTTTCCTGCTGTCCCTGTGGTAATCACTGCTGGTGACCAATGCATCACATCCAGACACACACACATACTCTGGCATACTGTCATATCTCATGCCTGTCTGTGAGTTTACAGAACATCACTGATTTGTCACTGTCCCATGTAAATCGCAAATTATTAGTTATTCAGTGATAGCAGACAGTTTCATCCTTCTCATTGTCCATTAAGTGCATCCAGATCCATGACTTGTTGCTATATTAATATGTATATTAATATTAATTATAATTATATTATTATAATATATATATATTTAGTATACTATTAATTATATATTATTACAAAAACATGCGCCGGAGTGTTTCTGCCTGGGTCTCCTCTGAAAATTGGTTTTGTTCCAAGCTGGACTTTCCCAGTAAACAAATGTTAAATAAATATGTTAACTGTTTAAGTGGAATAGAGAAATGTTTTAGAAAGGCTCTCTGATGTTGTCTTTTGTTCCCCCCTCCAGCTTTGTCCAGAAGTCTTGAGCATGGCCCAGTATGTCATGGAGCACTACAGTTAATCAGTAATGCCAGACATTAGAGTGCAATACTTTTTTCTGTCCCTAATATGCTTTGTTTAAAGTTACTAGAACTCAGATTTTGTTCAATAGGTTGGGGTAATGTTAAATAGTGCTCTTGGTGTCTAATGCCCCCCCCCCCCCAATGTCTTCCATGCTGCAAAACCTATTGTTTTATTCAATTTGTATGTGACTTGGGTTACTAAAGTCCCTGGTGTCAAGTAACCCCCCCACACACACACACACACACACATTATTCTTGGAACTTCTCTTTGGTCAAGCGGAGTTTTGAAGCATGGCAGCCACTGCCCTCACACTGTTAATCAAACACAGACCTCTCACCCAGTCCCACTCACAGACAGACTCCCCCATATATAGGGGCCAGATGAAGCACGAGGCGACCTAGGCAAGGGGGGGGGTGGGTAGGCTGCAACATTAAATAAAAAAAAAATTCTTATTTTGTGACCACTTACTGACCTGGTACTGTTACAAATGTTTTCCAGCTTTGCCCATATCCACATCCTGCCCTGCTGCTTCTCATGTCAGCCAGTGAAATAGGAGCAGAGATGGTACAAGATTTGAATGGGAGTGTAGCAAAAATTATAGTAGTGTCACAATATAACTGTAATTAATCCTCTGCAGCATTACGTTTTGAGTTATTAGTACAAGAACCCAGCAGCAGGTTCGAGCAGTTAGTGTTTGGATTTATGCTGTATCCATAACTGGTACAATGAGCAGTCAGCATGTGGAGTTATGCTGTGTATGTCCATAGCAGCAGGTATGAGCAGTCAGCATTTGGGTGTGGATGTGTGTAAAATGCTCCACTTAGTTATGTGGATTTTCAGTGTCAAACCGTGTACCTTAAGTATTGTTTAGAGTGATGATCAGAGTCATCTGATCGTCAGCATCCCTTATGTAGTCATTGCTGCATATTATTGAGTTTATACACTCTTTTCTGCAAGATGGAACTGTAAAGGATTTTGTATTTAGTTAAAAATTGTTAGCCTGGCAGTTAGTACGAGGACTAAAGATCTGACTTGTTAATGAGCTGCTTTCCCCTAGCAAGGGTGCAGGGTTTGAATCATCCCACCTTCAGTTTGCCTCATTTGTGACACTGAGCAAGTCATTTAACCAGACAATGCTTTAGAGCAGTTGGGAATTTCGGCTAGGCTCCTTAATGGTCTTCAGGACTGTGTGCCGAGTAACTATGAACATGTTCTCACTGTTTGCTAGACATTTGGCTGATCTAGTTCAGGAAATCTTATGGCAATATTACCAGCGCACTATTTACACTGCTTTTGTAGATGAAGCACTGAAGTGCAATTTTTGCCAGCAGTAACTTCTGCATCAGTAATTAGTTCTCTTTAATGTGAATGTGAAATTATTTAGATGACTTTTACTTCTACAGAGATTATGCATATTGTTTTATCAAATCGTATCAGGCACTAAATATTTCTTATGCTCTCATAAATACTATTCTATTTAAACTATGCTACATATGGCTGTATGTTATGATAGGATGCTAGTGATCTTTATACAATTTCATGTAGTTCATCCAAAGCTACCAATAAAGTACCTGCAGTTTGTTCCACAAAAACAAGGGGTGTACACAATAAAAAAAAAAAAAAAAAAAGTGGCTATAACTGTTAGTGGTGGTAAGAGCTGTCTATGGATGAAAGTACCTTATGCTCTCATCTGGTCATTTTAAACAGACTTTAATCTGATGTGTGTGTGTGTGTGTGTGTGTGTGTGTGTGTGTGTGTGTGTGTGTGTGTGTGTGTGTGTGTGTGTGTGTGTGTGTGTGTGTGAGTGTGAATTCATTTGGAATACTTTGGTTGGTGTGTGTTTGAGTGAAACAAATTTGAAATATGTGGCTTTGGTCATAATTATTATTATTATTACTATTGACACAGTCATCTGAGAAGGATGCAGTCAAAACTGTAGCTATAATCACTGGTATTAGGGGTTGTTTGTGTTTATCAGCTCAGCAGGGTAAGTCATTTTTCATGTTAAAAAGTGAGTAGTCTGGCTTTGTAGGACTAACGCACATTTGTGTAAAGCAAATTGGATTTCTTTAACATGATCATTTTATCAGAGTCAGGCATGCAATGTATACATAGCTGACAAGGTTGCCGTAATTACTGAGTACAGATATTGGTGGATTATAACGATAGCAGTCCGAGTGGCCTTTTATGGTTCAAATGTTCTGAAATGGGAACTTTCACCACTATCCGTTCATATATAATGTTTCACTACTTACTGTAAAAATGTTTACACCTACCAATTTAAAATGCCTTTTAACAACTGTTGCTGTATTGAACAGGAAATATAATTTAAAGTAATCCGGAAAGTAAATAAAGATTACATGCTTATGCATAGTCCTAAGAATGTGCTCAGGGAGCCCATGGTTTGAAAATGGCCCGGGGAACAAGATACACTTAATCCACCACTGGCCAGATGTTTTTCAAAGAATGTGACCTTTAAGGAAAGAAGTTTACTGTTGCTCATGCTAAGTCTGCTTTCAAACTGAGAATGATTTGTTTAACAAATGGATGTCAAAGTTTGTGCAATAAAATATGAAATAAAAGTTTTAAATTAAATCCAAATCACTGCAATCATTGTAAAAGTAAAGAAAATAGAATGCACACTGATAAGTTTGAAGATTATTTATGGTAGTTAGGGAGAGACAGCCAAGTAATGGGGCACTGGAATGGGTGTGGCGGTTCGGCCCCATTTGACCATGAGCTGGCTGTACATATGTATGTAAACCACACACACACACACACACACACACACACACACACACACACACATCTGTCCTACCATTCCCCGAAGTAGCCCTACTACTTTGCCCATCCAGACAGAGAGAGACTCACACCTTACGCTCCACACATGCAGCCGCACACATGCACACAACCCCCAACAGTACATGTTCCCATCACTTGCCTCTAAAGAGATCTCTTACATTGAGAGTAATGAGTGATAGTGAATTGGCTGAGTTAACTAACACAACTGTCAGTGAGGACTGATGCAACCTAGCAGTTCTGTTAATCACTTGGCTATGTAAAGCACTTAACACAGGCATTTCTGGGCGAGAGCACATGGCAAATTAACATATGCTGCTCCCCTGGAATGCCTTATTAGCATTTGTGGTAGGCCAGAGATATCCCCCTGCCGTCCTGCACTTTGAGGTAAGGCACTGCAGTAGGGCTATCTTTGAATCAAAAATGGATGTAACATTTCTGAATCCCAGCCATAGTGTCAGTAGCACTTTTTTGAGCCAGACTTTCACATGTAGTAGCAGCTGTGGAATGTCACACTTCTCGAATGCAGTCTGCATACTTCCTTGGAATCCTGAGCATTTTCTGAAAAAAAATTTAAAAAGCAGAAGCCAAGCAAATTAAAAATGGAAATTTCTTGTAGTATATGCACATGGCATTCGGCAAGAAATCTTTACAATGATAGTAGTACACTGTTTTCATTGGTACTGCATTACAAAATTATGTTCACTGATCATACATCACAAAATGAGAGTTACTGACAGATGTAGTACCCATGAGATGGGCAACAAAAGTAAATTCAGCCAGCTCAGCTGTGAAAAATACATTTAACAATTTCATCAAACCTGAAACATTATTTCCTAGGGAAGTTTAATTGCTGCCTAAGCAGTGTAATAGGCTAGTGTCAAAGGAATGATGCAGATTATTAATACAGTTCGTAAAAGGGTCAGTGCCTGTTGACTTTAATGAGATTCTCCATTTAATCAGACTTGTATATTGGTGAGCCTCATCAAGGTACTACACTGACCTCAGAGTAACAAGCTCACTTCCTCTATTGGAATTGGGCGTAGGGCTTTGACTGTTCCTTTTAGTTTATGCTGAATGAGGACTGCCAGAGCCCTATCTTTTAGAATTGGACAAGTAGCATCTGTTTGACTTTGCATGTTATTGTACTCTGTGATGATGTGAGGTTTTGCCAGCTATGCTAGAAGTAGGGCAGTGGATGTGTAACATATGCTAGCATAAAGAATTGCACGTCATTTGTATATCAAACTGATTTGTACAAGTGGTTGTATTGAAAATGTATTTGTAAAGTTTCTTGTGTTAAAAATGTACCAACAGTGGGTCCTGCTGGTCAGAAAAAAGAAATACACCTGTATGAAGCACTATATTATAACTGTTGTACTTAATATTGTAATAGAGCTTACTGGAAAAGAAGAAGTTAAGATGTTCTTCGTGTTTCACTGTTGCAGTCATTACATTTGGGTTATCCTGCTGGCAGGTTGCCCTCAGTCAGCCTGAATTCCAAAGTCTTGGGTCCTGCGTCGGTTGCTGTTGCCTCTTCCCTGACGTCAGGTCGTCAGGGGTATAAAAGATGCAGCTGACGCCATTTTATTCAGTCTTTCTTGCCACGCGGTGCCCGAAGCAGAAGCAGTTCGCAAGTGCCAGTCAGCTGACTCCTGAGATTTTCGTGTTCGAATTTCAGATCCAAAGTCTTCATTAAAAACTAAGTACCCCGTTGGGGAAACTTTTTTCTTGCTCCAGATCGATGTCAGAAAAAGTTAATAATTGTATTTCTTGTGGGAAGCAAATACCTCATAAGGACTTTCATTCTTACTGTATTCCTTGCCTAGGCCCTGACCACGACGTTGCTAGTTGTCGGTTTTGTGCTAGATTTAACCAATGCACTATTAAGCGTTGGTACGATTTTGCATTAAGCTATTTTGGGCGAAGATTTAATTATACAATGTCGTCGGATAGCCATCCGATTACTGTAGTTCACCGAAAACACAAAGAAAAAGACAGGCAACCGAGATCCAAAACCGACGACGAAGCTTCTCCTAAGCAAGTCACCGGTTCTCAGTGAGGCGCTTTCTCAGCCCCTGACGCCCACTACTTTGGAGTTGCAGGCCGCTACCGACTCCCACGTGGAGTCGGACAGGCCATTGGAAACTCAAGGTATTGGACCCTCGGAGATTATTCCCTCAGTTGGGTCCAGAGCAGGCATCGTTTTCTGAGGGTGTATTCAGACCTAAACAATTATATATAAAGTCGACTTCAAAGACTAAAACACCTTTAAAGGCAAAGAAACAAGTTCACCAGCCACAAGGACAAGCCTCCATGCCTAAAAAACAGATGCTCAAAATGGCCAAAGACCTAATTACCTTGATCAGGGGTTCGGCCTAGGCAAGAGACAGACTATGAATATTCAAATCAGGTTTCCATTTCTTCTGATTCCTCTTCTGATAAGGAATATCCCCCCCCCCCCATGAGGATTCTGATGCTGAAGAATCATTTCATTCAGCTTCTCCTTCTGAGGACTACTCTTTTGGGGAAACCTTGCATACCATGAGGGAGCACTTTCACTGGGAGAGCCAAAATTTTTCAGAATCTAAGAAAAGGCTCAGAGACTTCCTTTTACTACCTCAACACAGGCTGCTAGCTATTCTACCTGTGTTGGACATTGTAGATGATGTGTTCTCGGAGTCTAGTCTGACCCCTAACTCTCTACCTCCAGCTCCTGTTGAGCCGGACAGATACTACAGGGTCCCTCACTCTCATAAATTCCTTTTCAAAAAACATATTGCAGACCCAGAAACTATTTCTCAGGGTCCCAAAGGGGTCAAGGCTTCTACTGCAAAAAACCCTACCCCCTCTGACAGGGATTCTAGGGCACTGGATAGATGGGGAAAAAAGATTTACACATCTGCTACTTTGGCTATAAGGGCCTTAAATTGCCAGTTTCATATGCTCAAATATCAGCAATATATCATGACACTGCTTAAACAGAAAATGATGGCAAATTCTGATTATGCAGAAAACAAAAAATGCAGGATTTATTGTATGCAGCTGAACAAACTGGAAAGCATACTTTGCAATGTGGGTTTGATTCTGTGGAGGCCTCCTGCAGGGCTGCTGTTACGGGTTCTGGCATTAGGAGGCATGCTTGGTTAAAGGAACAAACTCTGCCTGATCATATTAAAGCAAAATTATTAGATGCTCCTTTACAACATGATACCTTGTTTGGTGTTAAGGCAGAAGAGGTGTTAAAGAAAATGGGGGACAAAGCTAAATGTATGCAAACGGTCAAGGATTTTTTACAGGTACAGCCACCTAGATTTAGCAGACACTGGCCTACAAAGAATTGGTCCTTTCCAGTCTCAGACAGATCTCAAAGGGGCAGATCCAGACACCCTAGAGGCAGATCACAGCCGCAAGCATCCTACAGGCCTAAACAGTGGAGTGCTTCTACCTCCAAAGGTGGAGAAGACGAAGCACAATCATACAGGAAACAGTCCCAATGACTTCTCCATGCCTGCACCAAGCACTTATCTTCTGGCAGCACCCTTAGGGGGAAAACTAGCACTTTTTTCTCAATTGGCACAAGTGTCACAAGGCTACAAGTTTCATTTCCATAACCTGCCAAGGGCAAACGGTTCGCCAGACCTGCCAAAAAATCAATGGGCAGAGGCTAAAAAACAAGTCACAGCTCTCATGGACATGAGGGCTATTCAGCAAGTGCCACAGCAAGAGCAGGGACAAGGATTTTACTCAAGACTGTTCTTGGTACCCAGAAAGGACAAAGCATGGAGACCAATACTGGACCTATCTATTCTAAACACTTTCCTGGATATACCGAAATTCAGGATGTTGACCTTACAACAGCTTCTGCCCATGCTGGGCAGCAAGGCTTGGCTCGTGACTTTAGACCTAAAAGAGGCATACCTGCATGTCCCAATCAGACAGTCATGCAGAAGATACCTCGGATTCAAGGCTGGCTCAAAGCATTACCAATTCTCTGCACTGCCCTTTGGCTCATCTACTGCGCCCAGGGTCTTCACAAAGTGCCTGGCACCAGTAATTGCTTACTGCAGACAAAGAAGAATACAAATATATCCCTACTTGGACGACTGCTTCATACAAGCAGAGAACAAGGACATTCTATTACAGCATCTGACATTTGTGATGAGACTTTTAACATGACTAGGGTACACAGTCAACAAAAAGAAATCAAAACTAGTACCCTCTCAACAGATGATATTCCTGGGTGCAAGCTTAAATACAACTGCCCAGATGGCTTATCTCACTCCAGACAAACAAAGGCAACTGACTACTTATTTCAAGGAAATGGCAACAAAGGCCCAGTTATCTGCAAGAAACATTCTGCAGGCTTTGGGCGTCATGGCATCCTGCATCTTACTAATTCCATATGCAAGACTGCATATGAGGAAAGTACCTAAAAAGTGTCTGGACACAACACTGCCACAGTCTGGAAACAGTGATTACTCTAATTCCCTGCCTGCAACAGGAGTTTCTATGGTGGGCAAAGGCTTGTCACCAAAACGAGGGACAGCCATTCTCTCTACCCCCAGCCAGGCAGAGCCTAACGATGGATGCATCAGATAATGCCTGGGGGGCACACATGGCAGGAAGAGGCATTCAGGGCACATGGTCCACAAATCAAATGCATCTACATATCAATCAAAAAGAGATGCTAGCTGTTCAAAATGCCCTGACAGCCTTCAAGGACCTACTTCATCCGGGACAACTACTGATAAAGACGGACAACACCACGGTCATGTGGTACATAAACAAGCAGGGGGGGCACTCATTCTTATCCCCCGTGCAGACTAGCCATGGCTTTATGGGACACAGCATTGACTTACCAAGTTCATCTGCAGGCACAATTCCTGCCAGGAAAGGAAAATACTCTGGCAGATGAACTAAGCAGAAACCTCATGGATCCCCACGAGTGACATCTGAACCCACAAGTCTTCAGCATGATAACAAAGAAATGGGGACGCCCGGACATAGATCTATTTGCCTCCCCTCAAAACAATCCACTAAAAAGATTCTGCACAAGGATTTATCACAGCCAAGCTTGGAAAGTGGACGCCTTATCTTTCAATTGGACAAACCTATCAGTATATGCCTTTCCTCCACTGCCTCTCCTCCCCAAGGTACTCCTAAAGGTCAGGCAGGAGAAACCAAAAATGATTCTGATTGCCCCAGACTGGCCACACCAGTACTGGTATCCAATCTTAAGGAACTTGTCCCAATACCCAGCCTGGACTTACCTCAAATACCTCATCTACTGCCCCAGCAAAACAATCAGATTCTGCACAGCCAACTCAGGACCCTAAACCTGGAAGCATGGCAGATAATGTAGCCATACAAACCACACCTCTCAGTAAAGCTGTGATGGATGTAATTTTAGAAGCCAGAAGGCCTAGTACTAGAAAATCCTATGCTGGGAAATGGAAGAGATTTTGCACTTGGAACCAAGCTGAAGGAATTGATACAGCTGTCCCAAATATTCCTCAGATTTTGCAATACTTAACTGAGATGCTGAACAAAGGCCTATCTTTTTCATCAATTAAAATCCATGCCTCTGCCATTTCGGCTTATTACAATACAGATTGTAAACTTATTTTCTCATCCTTTATTAAAGCAGTACCTCAGAGGAGCCAAAAACTTAAGGCCTCCAAGGAGAATGCCAATACCTGCATGGGACCTCAATTATGTCTTGGCAAACTCACCTTACCCCCTTTTGAGCCAGCTGCAACTGCGGATATAAAGTTCTTATCTTGGAAAACAGCTCTGCTCCTAGCAATAACTTCTGCAAGACGAGTTTCAGAGCTACAGGCTGTCATGGCTGTGGAACCCTTTATCATTTTTTATCCATACAGGGTCTCTCTGAGAATAAACCCTACTTTTATGCCTAAGGTGGTATCCAGTTTAGCCCCTAACCAGACAATTCATTTGCCAACTTTTTATCTAAATCCACAGAAGGTTGAGAAAATTCTGCATTCTTTGGACGTACACAGACAACTTAGATTTTATTTGGACAAAACTAAAGTTTTCAGAAAGAACAATTACTAGTGGCATATGCCACAGCATCACAAGGAAAGGCATATGCCACAGCATCACAAGGAAAGGCTATCTCCAAGCAGACTATTTCAAAGTGGATAGGTCACTGCATTCGTTTCTGCTACTCACAGCATGGCAAACCAGTGCCTAAGGGCATTAGGCCACATTCAACCAGAGCTGCAGCCACTTCTGCAGCCTTTCTCAGGGGAGTACCAACCAAAGACATTTTAGAGGCTGCTACTTGGAGTTCAGTGCATACCTTTACAAAACTTTACAATCTGCTTCTTTACTCTAAATCCAGGGCAGGCTTTGCCACTACAGTTCTGCAGGTCCTCATAGCCATTCCTTATGCTGTCTAGCTCCAGCCACCCAACCATAGCTTTGGGACTCGACCCAAGTGTAATGACTGCAACATTGAAACACGAAGAACATAGTACAGTTGTGTACACTTACCATAAATGTAGATGTTCGAGTGTATTCACTGTTGCAGTCCAGGTTACCCACCCACCATCCCCCTTATTTTTGCTGGAACTTATCTTTACTGCTCTAATTTATACAACCTAGGTGGTGTATTTGCATTTAGATGAAGGTAAAGCTTATTTTGTTACACGTATGTTTTATTTACATAATTTTAGCCTACCCTTTTGGGGGCACCTGACATCTGGGGCAAGAAAAACTGAATAAAATGGCATCGGCTGCATCTTTTATACACCTGACGACCTGATGTCAGGGAAGAGGCAACAGCAACCGATGCAGGACCCAAGACTTTGGAATTCAGGCCGACTGAGGGTAACCTGCCAGCAGGATAACCCAAATGTAATGATTGCAGCAGTGAATACACTCTACCATCTACATTTATGGTAAGTGTATACACAACTGTACTTTCTGCCCCAGCTAACTTTTAGAAAAATGAAAAATATCTTGAAATTAAATTGCTTAATTTAGGCCATAAAGATTGTATCTCACAGATCTCAATGCAGCCAGAGACAAAGTCTGTATTAGGAAGCCTTCTATATTGTCCTTGGGGTGAACTAATTGCTGCTCTGGAAGGGTGGAAGTTTGAAATTGTTTTATGACTTCCAGAAGCTGCAATATATCTTACCAAAGTTGTGTGTGTGTATTATTGACACACATGCAAGATTCTCGTTCAATTGCTAGGAAAGGGAGTAGTATGGGAACCAGAGTCCCATGACCAGATGTATGTGATGTCATTCTGTAATGTGTTCATAGGTGTTTACTAGGCAAATGACCACAAGGACCTTTTTAAGCCTAGCCATGCATCCCAAATCTCTGACCAGTTGTGATACCCCTGATAAGAGTAAGCAGGAGCTTGGTAGAAGAACCATTTACAAGCTAGGACCTGGGAGATGAACCATTTACAGGTTGCCTCTGTCCATTAGAGACATAGGTGCCAAACCAGGGGTGAATTTCCTTTTCCCCATCCAATTGTCCAGGTTGCAGTTGAATTGGGTTAGGGAGGAACTCTGCTTCACATGGATGGGGAGCCTGTTCCAGAGACTGGGTAATCTCTGGGATACACACCTGTCTCTCCAGCAGGTCCTATTTACATCACAGGTAAGGTTTACAGGACTAAAATGATGTTTTAATACCAGATGAGACAGAGGTCTCAGAGCACTCTGTTTTTGTAACTTGGCAAAGAAGGCTCCTTCACCCACTTCATCTTGCCTTGTTTTAGTAAGTAACCAGGGAAAAGTAATTCTTTAGATCAGTCAGGAAAATATAGTGAGATTATTAAGTACTGTTTTTCTGTATCTGTGTGAATCTCTTCATCTGTGTTATTTTTAATATTGCCTGTAATCTAAACTCTGGTGTTTATTGTAAATATTTAGTATTTTCATTTTATTATTAAATATATTTAAACTTGTCATTGTGGCTGGTCTTTTAGGGAATATTTTAACCTTGGAGAGTACTTCTATTTATTTGGTGACCCTAGGGCCACTCCTGAGAGCCTTGCAACATTGGTCAACCACTACCTTCTTCTTTCGTCTTTTCCCAGTTAGGGGTCGCCACAGTGGATCACCTGTCTGCCCATCCTTCCACAGAAGGCACACGCACGCACACACTCACACCTAGGACCAATTTAGCGTGTTCAATCCACTACCATTTGTATTAATATTAACTCATTACATCTGAGTGACACCTCGAGGTGCATCTGCAGTTAACTCCGACTAATGCCTCTAGGCATCAAATATTGCTCATTCGTATTTGCATCACTAATTCAAAAAACATACTGTGTACAAGGTTTTAAAAGATTTCATCTTAAAGTTTACACAATGGCAAACTCAACTGCATTAATATTTGATCTCTGTCTAGTGCAGGTAAAGTGATATTACTGTTGTTTTTATGATATTCATTTATAGCAATATAATTTTCACATTTTTCTAAATATCTCAACAACCACGTAACACAGACAGAACTCCTTAGCCTCCTATGAAAGCTCTCTTCTAACTGAAAAAAATGATGTTTGACAGTATGTGTAACTTGAGTGGTTGCTAAAATATTCTAAGTTGTTTATAAAATATTACAAACATAATAGTTTGTATGTGAATTATAAAATTCAGTTTAAGACCTAGAACCTAAAGAATACTACCACTATAAATAATAGTTTTGTGCTGAAAGGCTTGCAATTTATACTTCTTTCATAACTCTTATGATTCTAGAGATATGAGCAATTGTTTGAAATGTGAGGATATAATTTGATTCTGTCAAAAGGCTTAGGCTCCACCCATTGAAAATTACCGGGCAAACTTCCTGAGCTCCATTAGAGTGAATGAGTTAATTTCACTCAGTATAATTTGGATACCCTTGTAAGAGCTTTAGAGTAGCAGGCTTTGGAGTGTCTGGTGGCAGTAACTACCTTATTGTCTGGGCAAAGGGTAGCAGAGCAAGTAGATCTGTGCCAGCCTTTCGTGTGTGTGTGTGTGTGTGTGTGTGTGTGTGTGTGTGTGTGTGTGTGTGTGTGTGTGTGTAAGTCTGCATGCCAGCTATTTGGAACAGGGACACAGACCACTGGTTTCACATAGAGGGTATTAGTGGACTTTGCTTGGACACTAGGCTGAGGCTGAGGACTCAAATGTACAGCTGTGCCAATGGGAAGTCTAACTGGGGGCCTGGAGAGAGAGAGATGGAAACCCAGACCCTGGACTGAGAGTGTTCCCTGTGTGCTCTTAAGGGAAATTGTGCTTGATGAAGAGAGCTGCATCTGGAAATACTGTGTGTATCTATCTTTGTTCCAAGTGAATGTCCCTCACTGGGGTCAGTGGTGAGGATTCAGGCTCCTTGATTACTTGTCTAGAGGGGGGACATCATATAGTGGTGAGCAGCGGTGTGGACATTAATTGAACTTCTGTAGCCTGTCGGCAGTTGTCACTGAGTGTGTGTGTACTCTCAACAGCCATAAGATAACATACAGAGTGTCATTTTTGCAGCAGTTTTATTTTTTGTTAGATTAGTTTAGCAGGCAAAGATTTCATCAGAGGATTATGGCAAGTTGACAAAGAACCAGTTGGCCAAGGTGTGCGAAGCCAAAGGACTGGTGCATGCCAACCTGACTAAACAGGAAATTATTTCAGGCTTAATTGCAGCTGTAGCTCAGATCAGCAATCAGAAGATAACCAGTCTGGTGATGGGGATGTGCAACCCTCAGAAACAGGACGGCTCACCTTTTCCTCAGAGCATTTGAAAACCCGTCTGGAGTTAGAGACTTGAACTGGAAGCCAAACGGCTGGAACTAGAATTGGCAGAGAGACTGCAGCATTTTGAGGCTGAAGTAAATGAGTGACTGCAGTGTTTGGAGGCCGAAGAAAATGAGAATCGGTATCAACATGGGGGGGAGATGCTGACTCTTCACCAGGGTCACGGAGGTAATGGGGAAGGGAATATTCAAACCCCAGATGCAATAAAGTCAGTAAATTTCTTCCATAATTTACAGAGGGTAATAATTTTAATAATTGTATTCATATATTTGAAAGGGTATGTAAACAGTATAATGTTGACCAAGGGCTCTGGTTACAGTTCCTGACCCCCTTACTTCATAGTAAAGCTGTAACTGCTGCTTCTAAATTGTCTTTATGATAATTTAAACAATCAATATTAAGTTAAACAATGTTTATTAGAAAGCTTTAAGTCAACATCTGAAGCTTACAGAAAAAAAGGCTCATGAGCATAGACTCAAGCAGATGAAAGTGTATGTGAACTAAGCACTTATTTTCATAGTTGGGTGAGTTAGGTGTCAGATCGCCACTTTTGAAAGGCTGGCAGACCTTTTGGTGAGGGAAGAAGCCCTTAGCACTTTGCCTGAGGACATGAGAATCTGGTTGGCAGACCGGGAGTGTATCTCTGCCAGTGAGCTAGGGAAAAATAGAGTATCTCTGCTTAGCAAGCAGGACATTGCTACACAAGAAGGGGATACCCAGTGCTGCACATGGATATAAGGAAACCTGTGGTGGGCAGTCTAGACCACCCCAACAGATTCCACCAGTAATAGGGGAAGCTACTGGTTCAGGTATATGGCCAGGATCAAGGGTTAGATGTTTTAAAAGTAACCAGTGGGGCCTTCTATCATATAGATAACCAGTGGGGCCTTGTATCATATAGATATCCATAGAAGCAAGGTGGGAAACAAAAGGTGGGAGAAGCCAGCAAGTGGGAATAACAGTATGCCAATGGTAAGTTGTCTGGAGACAACAGGGGTACAAAACTATCACCAGAGTTTATATCCCATCTTAGTGGATGGAAAACAGGCCACTGCTAAGAGAGAGACACTAAGCTTGCAGTGGTTAAAAATGAGCAGTACTTGCTTGGGCAGTCAACTCCACTCAGAGCTTTAGGAGGAATCCCATTCCAAATAACTTTGGGCATGGTTCACCTTGACTGTGAAGAGTGGAAAAGGAAGCAAGTAGGTGTGTTTGAGGATATCCCTGCAGATGTCTTAATAGGGAATGATTTTGATAATGCATTACCTTGTGTGCATGCAGTTGCATGCAGTCAGTATTGGAGACAGGCATATGGTCTGGTAGCCTGCAGATACCCAGACACACCCCACACCTAAAGCCAGGGCTGGTCAGGTGGCCGTTTCAGGGAGGGAGCTACCCTGTAGCAATGAGCCTGAAGGTGAGCCAGAGCTGCTGCTAGGTACTAATGTTCTGTTGGACAGAATGACTGCAAAGGTAGAGGTGAGTGTACTCAGTCTGACAGTGAGGCACCGCTGTCGGAGGATAGGATACCAGACTTCCTGTGGAAAGGCAGCTAGGAAGGGTCACAAAGACTGAGTTGACACAGGCTCCACTCTTGGACCCTATATTACGAGGGTTGAGGGAGGAACACGATTCTCAAGGAAAAAGTGAGCCTGTATACTGGAACAAAGGGTTATTGCATAGAGAGTGGACTCCTGAGGGGGATAGAGGGTGAGGTAATACAGCAGTTGGTAGTGCCTAAAGCTTACTGTCAGGCACTTCTAGCCATAGTCCATGACATTCCTTTTGCAGGTTAAATGGGCATAAAGCATACCAAGAGACATATTTTGCCGAACTTTTATTGGTCTGGGATTGCAAGGGATGTAACACGGTACTGCAGGACCTGTGAGTAGTTCCAAAAAGTAGGCAAGGCAGAAGACAAGGTCAAGGCATCTTTGATGCCTTTGCCTGTGTTTCAGGTAGCTACCAATTTCATTTCAGACCTGCTGGCTTGTCTGTGGAAGTGCTGTGGGGTGAAGCATCGAAAGACCACCCCTTACCACCCCCAGGACTAATGGTCTTGTGGAGAGGTTAAATGCTACATTAAAAAAACATTCTACAGGCATTTGCAGACCAGTTTGAAAGAGTGGGACAAATATTTGTCCCATCTGCTGTTTGCATACAGAGAAATCCACAGTTTTTTCACCATTTGAGTTGCTGTTTGGGCATAGGGTGAGGGAGCCTTAGATTTGATTCGTGATGAGTAGGAGGGTCTGTGTGAATCCCACAAGGAGTCTGTTGTGGCATGTATCCTAAACCTCAGGACAAGGCTTAAGGGGCTCATGCTCTTAGCCCAGAAGAATCTGACAGGAGCCCAACAGCAGAAAAATGTCTAGTATGACAGAAATGCTCGAGCCTGAGAGTATACCGTGGGATAGGAAGTTATGGTGCTCATTCCTGTCAGACGCAATAAGCTGCAGGCAGCTTGGGAGGGACCTTTCAAAGTGGTAAGGAATGTCAGTGATGTTAACTACATGGTAGACCTGCTAGGCAGGAGGAAGGGGTACAAGTTGTACCATGTTAACATGATAAAGCCTTACCACGATAGGGTTGCCCTAGTGTTGAGTATTTGCAGTGGGTAGCAGGAGGAGTCTGAGGGGGATCTATGGCTACATCAAACCAGCCAGCAAAATGCCAAGAATGCCAGGTTACTAAGGTGGAGCCTAGGGTTGCAGGCATATGACATGACAGTGCAGCACCATAGTGGGTTCAGCAATGCCAGTGCAGATGGTTTCTCAAGACAGTGTGTGTTAATTTATTACCAGACAGGCTAATTCCTCTCGAGCAGCATTTCTCCAGGGTCACTTGAAAAACTAGCTTGAGTCTTCAAAGGGGGGGGGTGACTATGTGAAGTATTGCCAGCTATGCTAGGAGATGTAAGGTCGTGGATGTGTAACATATGCTGGCATAGCTAGCTGGAGTTTTGTAAAGAGTTATGTCATTTGTATTTTTAACTGATTTGTACAGTTGCTTGTGTTGAAAATGTATTTATCAAGTTGCTTGTGTTAAAAGTGCGCATCAACAGTGGGTCCTGCTAGACAAAAATACACCTGTATGCCAGACTGTCTTATAACTGTTGAAATTAATATTTTAACAGAGGATACTGGACGAGAAGAGGTTAAGCTCAGCCTCAACTAGCTTTCAGAAAAATATTCTGAAATTAAATTGCTTAATTTAGGCTATAAAGATTGTATCTCACAGGTCTCATTGCAGCCAGAGACAAAAATTAGGAAGCCTTCTGTATTGTCCTTGGGGGTGAACTAATACTACTCTGAAAGGGTGGAAGTTTGAAATTGTTTTATGACTTCCAGAAGTTGCAACAGATCTTAGCAAAGCTGTGTGTGTGTGTGTGTGTGTGTGTGTGTGTGTGTGAGTGTGTGTGAGTGTGTGTGAGTTTGTGTATTATTGAGACATATGTGCTAGATTCTGTTTCAGTTGCTAGGAAAGGGAGTAGTATGGGAGTCCGAGTCAGATAAATAGCCGTATGTGATATTATTCTGTAATCCAGGACTAAAATGATGTTTTAATACCAGATGAGACAGAAGTCTCAGAACTCTGTTTTTGTACTGACAAAGAAGCATCTCTCACCCACTTCATCTTGCCTTGCTTTAGTAGGTAACCAGGGAATAGTAATTCTTTAGATCAGTCAGGAAAATATAGTGAGATTAGTTGAGTACTGTTTTTATCTGTGTGAATCTATTCATCTGTGTTATATTTCCTGTGATTGAAACTATGGTGTTTATTCTAAATGGTTATTTAGTATTTTCACATTCTTTTATTATTAAATATATTTAAAGTTTTAATTGTGGCTGGTCTTTTTGAGAATGTTTTAACTGTGGCCACTCCTGAGAGCCTTGCTGCATTGGTGAGACACTACAGTTTGTATTGATATTAATTTCACTCCGTGTAATTGGGTACCCTTGTAAGAGCCCTAGAGTAGCTAGCTCTGGAGTGTCTGGTGGCAGTAACTACCTTGCAGTCATCTGCAAACTTTGTTAACAGAGTCCTTAGTGTTGACCTGTACTTCAGAAGTATTATAGTCTGGGCAAAGGGTAGCAGAGTGAGTAAATCTGTGCCAGCCTTTCCCAGGTGTGTGTGTGTGTGTGTGTGTGTGTGTGTGTGTGTGTGTGTGTGTGTGTGTGTGTGTAAATCAAATCTCAGAGTGTATGTGTCAGCTACTCTGAGCAGAGGCACACAACACTGGTTTCACAGAGAAGGTGTTTCTAGACTTGGTTTGGATGCTCATCTGAGGATTCAACTGTACAGCTGTGCCAGTGGGGAGTCTTATTGGGGGCCTGGATAACAGAGAGGGGAAACCCAGACCCGGACTGCGTATGTTCCCTGTGTACTCTTAAGGGAAATTATGCTTAACGCAGAGAGTTGCATTTGGAAATGCTCTTTATATCTGTCTATCTTTGTTCCAAGTGAATGTCCGTCACTGTCGTGTATTCATGCTCCTTGATTACTGGCCCAGAAGAGGGATATCACATGCTTATACCTCTCAGTCCAGATTTTTGCCTCATTTTTGGTATTTTCCTCTTCAATTTTGTGGTTTTCTGGCAATTCACTGACCATTAAAGTCACTAAATAATGGCAAACGTTTGAGTTTCAGACTTCTTATTTTTCAGAAAATTAATGCTAATGCAAAACCTGTTTTGTCAACTTTCTAAGTTTATAGGAACATTGTTTTAAAATCTGTCCCTGATTTTCAGCCTCCCCCCTCCATTATTTTTTTTACTTTGTTCAGATTTCTTGCGCTTAGAGGTTGAGAGGTACGCTCCATTCCCAACATGTTTTAGAATCCAGCCTGTAATGTACAGTACTGGTGGACAAGTGGTAGGCAAAAAAGAAAATCAGCTACAGTGACAGCAATGATTGACTGAAGGCAAGACCAAGATTACTGTGTAGTAAGCAAGCATATACGCTCCATGTTTGTGCAGACATTTGCTTTAGAAAATAAGATCATGGGCTGTTATTTTATTAATTTCAGTAGCATTATGTGCCATTCGTTAAGAATCTCTGAAAATTGACATCAGCATCACCTATAACCATTTTTTTTTTGCATAATGATACGTTTCACTAAGAAGATTGCATTAGAAAAATTGAACTGACACCCTTGTTCTTTGAAAAGAAGGCATTCAGTGTTAAGGGTTGACATTATTTACTGATACATTGTCACTTTTTTCTATTAAAGCTATCACAAAAGTTAGAGGCTTCCCTAAAAATAAGTAAAACTGACAGGTACGTTGGGAAGTCTTAACTATCCCAACACTGTTTACAGGTTACAAAAAAATTACCATCTTGTGGAGTTAAACTTTGTGTCTCAAGTGTTAAAAAAAAAAAAAAAAAAAAAAAAAAAAAAAAACCTGCTTTGCAGAACTTTCTATATAGCAGAATTAAGGGCTGCATGTTGACAAGTCATATTACCAATGGTAAAATACAACTCCCCCAAAACATTTCTGATTCACAAGCAAAAGATGTAAAATGTTTTATTACGCTGAAGAAATGGTCAGCTGTGTAAAGAAATCAATATCTGTTGCCATTTAGAATAACAGTTGATAGGGTACTGAACTTAGAACTCCAAATCATAATGATTTCTCTCCTTTTGTATTAACCATAAGTTGTTTTCCTACTCAGACGCACCTCCTCAGCAGTGTAAACTGCACTCCTGATCTATAGCCAGCCCGACATCCTCAACACTGCTTCCCTCACAGTACCATGCATAACAGCTGACAAATAACTTACCGGTTATCTAGTAAATAGTAAGCCTCTATTTTCAGCCCTCTAACAACTTTTGTGTCTTGAGCAAGCTAAGCCTCCACAGGTCTGCCACATTCCAAAATGATAGTGGGAAGAGAGGAGGGAAAAATAATTGTAGTGTGCATGGCAAAAGGCTGTAAGTTTCCCAGCACATAGTACTGCTGTAATTAAGAGAGTAAAGGTGAAGGTTCTATAGGGAACTACCTTTAAGCTGTTGAAATGCACAGAATAGCGGAACGGAAGCAGACTAGAATGGCATAGCTATCAGCATTCACACTAAGACATCAAGTTGCTTATCAGTGCTGAAGCTCTGCAAGATCAACATTTTGCACTTATGCCCACATTCTGAATGTAGTAGAAAAACAGCCATGCACATCACTATCAGGAAAATTGTACTGCAGACACTTTAATTGCTGACAGCTCAAAGTCCCACCTGAAACACAGAGAGGCACTTGGTGAAAACTGGTTGCAAAAAGCAAATATCCCATTCCACATTGATTCTAGGCACTATATTATTTCAAGGGCATTAACGCATATACCATGGGCACACTTTTATTCACACCCAAGTGTTGCACAACAATATGAATAGTGTAGAGCTGCCTGAACATAAGAATGTACTGTCAACAATCCACTAAGTTCTCTTCTGTACATAAAACTAGAAGATCATTACCTCGAAAGGAATTATGCGTATACAGAAAAGGCACTTCATACACACTCTAGTCAATGGGATTTACCTCAGATGTTGTTTTGGCTGATAATGTGTTATGTCTAGCTTCCATTCTTTTATAGTTTATATTTTTCTTTGGGGGACTTTGTGGCAGCAGTAGCACCAAATTTTTATCCAAATATCCTAAGACCTTCTGCAGTGACTCATGGGGGTAATTCTTGGACAAGCACCATGGACTTTTAAATTGTTAACAACAGTGATAGATGCCACATTGTTGGCATAAGGTGGATAAATATCCAAGATGGACTAGAGAAGTTTATCGACTGGCAATGGTCATCACAGTCATTGCCCTTCCACCACATCTGGAGATCTTCCTTCATTGCAGCAGTATAATTCTTCCTATTATGAGTGTGTTTCATTGTAAACAAGTAGTCTGCAATTTTAAGTTCAGCCTTGTGCAATGTGCATGTGGAGTGTTTTCCACTTTCAGCTCCCACAGATATATTGAAACTCTGTGAACTTGCACCTTCCCACAGATCATCCGTATCTACTACGCCAAGTTAAATATCACTGCCATACCACATGACGTATAAACCATCCAACCAAAAATTAAACATCAACAAGGAAATAGATTACAAGCACACATACAATGCTATCTCACATTTCCTCTCCCAGACCACATAAGTGGACAGCAGAAATTCTGTAAATGAAAAAAATCAAAATTACAAACTAGCACAATCAATTTCACTGCCTGTATACATTCCATGAAATACTGCTTGTGCCAGCATGTCAGTAAAATGAATGTCGACATTTGCATCTGTCAGTATTCTAAACTGTCAACTTTTCAACTCTGCAAAACTTTAAGGTCGACTTTGTAATGTGTTGATCTATGAAACTGCTACCACACATGTGTGAGCATGCACATCAAGGCATTATGCAAAGAAGGCAACTACAAAAGCCTGTTGTGAAAAGGTAACAAAACAGAAGTTTGAGAATTAACAGTAAAAAAAAAAATCTACTCTAATGCAACTGCGTATTAAGTATTGTTTAGTGTGGAAATGATCATGACTGTTATGCAGCAGTGAATGTTGAAGGCACTTGGTCATCGGTAGCTAACACTTGCCTGCAGCAGACTGGCTCTGTTTACCTTCTGACAGCTGGTGACTCCATCCATCTCTAAAGCCTAGCTGAAGCTGCTGCTCAGTAACACTCTCAGCCTATTGTCTGTGTGGTGCTGCAGGGAGTGCAGGATGGTTATGCAGATCACGACCCCTCCTGAGGCTTTCACACAGACTGCTCAGCTCCCACTGGTGCTGCCAAACTCCATTGTGTCCTGCCAGGCTGCTCAAGGCTTATCCTAATCCTGGCGTCATGCTTTCCTTCCAAAGTTAAATTAAAAAAGAAATGTTAGTCTTTCTCGGACCCAGTGACTCAATGAAAGGAAAGCCTACAGAGACCAGATCATTTTTTTTAAATGCATTGCATTACTCAAGTCTGATGAGTGTCTTCTACTGTTACTTTATCATTGGCTTTAGTTCCAAACCTACACCTAGTCGGTGAGAGAGTAGAAACTGGAGCCATCCGTAATCAAATTGCAGCAGTGGAAAGCATCATCTGTTTCCTGTTAAAAGGGAAATGTTCTGCTGAATCCGGCACAGCTGATAGCTGTCTTGTAGGGTACAGCAACTTAAGCTTCCTACTTCAGAACTACAGTTGTGGTAGATCGGCAAAAGAGGACTCCGGTGAGATGAACCTCAAGATGTTTTATTTATTTATGTAATCTTACTTTTTTGCATTTGTTAACTTGGAATGTCCTTTTTGGGAAGACTAATTTTTTAATCAAGTTATGGGTGAAGTAATCTCCAGACATCAGTCAATACATATAGATATTAACAGGATGAATTAAGAACATGTCACATACTACAGGATATATTTAATTGAAAATATTCAAAGCACGTGTTGAAGAATCGTAGTTACAAAGAAAACAGAGCAGTTAACATGGGTGTCTCTTGACCAAGTACTGAGAAAGAAGCTTATGGTGGTGATGAGAAAGTGTACAGAAATGTGTATTCTGTAACTAGAGTTCCACTAGTGGTTTATCAAGTAACACTATGGTTCCATGTCCAGTTCATGCAAAAACATTCGTTCAACTGTTTTTTTTTTTTTGTCTCTGAGATGCATCTCAAACTTTAAAGAAGTATATTAATAATAAAGAATAATACTTGTTAATCATGTAGCCCCAATAGACACACTGTACCTTTTCAGGGACGACCCTGGAAGGGTATTTCATATGTTACACACTGAAATGGCAACTTGAGTGTAACCACCGTCATTATGTTGGGGTTGTGCATGAACTATCCAGTAGGTTGTCTCAGTTCATTCTGGGTGTTTCTGCTTGTTAATTTACCCAAGGACAGTTGGGGGAATGCAGGAACTGGTTTGTGAATGCTGAATATATATCAGTGAGATGATAGTCCCTCTGGTAGACATTTGTAGGTTTTCCTGTGATATCCAGAAGTCAGTCTAGAAAAATATGGGAAAAGCATGCAAGAAACATCCTGCACTGGACGTTACTAATGAAAATTCACTGGAAAAGCCAAGATTCACAATACCTGGAGTCTTGTACACTATTTGGACCTTGCAGCCTACTTGTCTTTTAGTGAGGTCAGATGTTGTACTGCTGTTGCATTGGTAGTGTGCAGTCAGTCAAGGGTGGCAAAAAAGAGCAAGGTGACTGCACATTGTGTTTTAAAACGTGGGGTCCATAGCAAGGCGGTTTAAGTGCGTTTGTGGAAAGATGCACAAGTATGACATAACTGTAAGATCACATGACCATATTGATGCAAAGAATAAGAATTTTATTAGCCCACTGGTGTGCAACTCAGTGATGATCAAAATAGTGTGAAGTACAAGTTGGTGTGATGTATTCAGTACTGTTTCATTCAATATAGAGTGGAGATCTTTGCCTGGAAACTTGAAAATGTGTGTGGTTGAAAAACAGTGACATTAGTTGTGTGTGTTCTAAACCTACAGAAAGGGAGGTAAAATTATTAATTTTAGTCATAGGCATGCTAGAAAGACAGAAATTGCCAGTAAGCTGTAGTGTCTGTAATGTGTAGCAATGCATTTATATACTGAGTTTTGAGTGACCATAAATTGTTTCGTAATGGTATGACAGTGAGGCCTCAGTTGCAAACCACTGTAAATATGACTGTCAGTTGAACTAATGCCATGAAATAACTGTGCCGTCATAAAACAGGATGTTCTATTTGCATTAATATTGCGCAAAAAAGAAAAAGTGTCAGGTACTGGGATGCAGATAAAGATGGGTGAAGCGAGTTGATGTTATGGCCGAGATGCACAGGCAGATGCTGTATGCATAGGCAGAGTTAATATTCAAGGTGGTTCCTGCACAAAGCTTATCAGACATATAGCAGGCAGGGGTTAGCACATGCATACTGAGCAAAAGAACGCTTAAGGAAATGGGATTGCAGCAGTAGCAAGATCAATAGAGCTGTGGTACTGTGTACTAAGGACAGTGCTAAAGTTGTATACATGGCCAACTTGAAAGATGTCATAGCTGAGACAGACTAGTGCAGCTGAGACGATGTACACTTAGTCATGTAATGCAGTGACATATAGCTGCAGCTAACACCCGACTGTTCAAGAAGGGCAGCATATCTACAGTTAAGTATAGGGGCCAACATAAAGACTAATGTGGCTGTTCTTAGCACAGTGACAACCCCGCTAAGCAATTAAGTGGAGAGGAAGTGCTAGATAGGAAAGTTGGAAAGGGAAAACAGTAAGCAGAGATGAACACAGAAGGTTAACCATGAGGTGCTAGGGAGAGGAATGGAATATATTTTGAGAGAAGGAGCCCCTTTTGAATGAATTACAAAAAAGTTAAGTGGGGAAGGTATTGCAAGATGGCTGTGGATGGGATAGAGGGAGAAGGGTAGATGATTACAAATAGACATAGGACACAAGTAATAAGGACAAAGGATGGACACTTACAGAAGGTGGACAGTTGGTGATGGAGAGGGCTGGACAGTGAACCAGGAATGAGAAATGACACAAGGGGGGATGGGAGAGAACACACTGGAAAAGGGACAGGGGAGGGGGTTCCTGGCATGGGTGGATGCCAGGCCATCCTAAAGGGCAATAAACCCTGGCATTATTCATCTTGGAGTCTGTTATGGGCTGGTTGTTTCCTGGAGGTCCAGCAGTCGGAGCTTCCCGTTCATATGAGAAGGTGCTCCTTCCTGGAGGTCCAGCAGTCAGAGCTTCCCATTCATATGAGAAGGTGCTCCATTTGTCCAAGTAGGCATCTAGCTTTTGGCATAGCTCTGCAACAACAAGCCACTGCAATTGATAGCAGGCAACCACTGGAGACTTGTATAGTCCACCTTCAAGAGAAGAGCCTTCACTGCTTCTCATGAAAGGTAGACATGGAGAGGGCTAGTAACTTCTCCATGTGTTACACCCAGCAGAGGATGGTCTGCTTGTTGAGAGGTAAACCTGGCTGATACTGATAACACACCAGGGGCAGGAACAGGTGGAAGTCGAGGTGACTACAGCATCTTCCCCTCCTCAACTGATGCAACTGGACCTGCAGAAGGCTGATGCAGCAGGAAAAAATTAGCATACTCACATGCCACAAACACTGTTACATTTGTACAGTAGACTGGCATAGACATCATACACACCTTACTGCTGGGAGTGGCACTTCTGCAGTATGCCTCCCCCTGTTGTAGAACGAAGTAGTAGTAGTCCACAAAAATCACAAAAACTAACAGGCCAAAAAAGGGACAGAGACAGAGTAGACTATTGACGTTAAGGAATAAATTATGTATTGTTAATAGTATACGAGAAGCCCAGGATTTTCAGATAGAAGATATTCATGAAGATAACAAAGACATTAGAGGAAAAAGTACTTGCACAAGAAAAACTGTCAAAAGCTTCAAATAAAAATTTGTGTTCATTAATACAACGAATCCATGAAAAACATAACACAGTTGAAGAAACTTTGGACCCCCTGGAAAAAGAAGAGGCAGAAGAAGTCCAAAAATATAAGAATAAAACCAGAGATTTTTGAAAGGTATAAAAAAAAAATATGGACAGGGGAAAGAGAGATCTGACATGGTGCAATATTTATGCAAAGGAGAAAGTCCAATTGATGCAAAAAATCAGCTCCAAAGATAATTGAAGAGAAATATAGGCAAAGGCATCTGGATATGGAAAATTTGACAGTGCAAACAAATAAGAAAGTAAAAAGGAAATGTGCAAGAAAGGATTGGTAGGGGAGAAGTTAAAAACTGAGGTGATGGATTATCTTCAAAATAAAAGATTGTAGTGTAGAACATCCAGCGCAGGTAATGTCAAAGCATGATGGAACACTGAATCCCCAAATTAGGTAGCAGCAAGTGGAGTGGGAAGCATCTGAATGAGTATGGACATGGGAAAGAAAAAGAGATCTGGTATGGTACAATATCTATGCACAAGAAAAAACAAAATTCATATAAAAAAAAAACAGCACCAAAAATATTCAAAGAGAAATAAAGGCAAAGGCACCCAGACGTGGAAAATATCAAATTACAAAAATAAGATAAAAGGGGAGAGTTGAAAAGAGGATTTAGAATTTGAACAAATAGAAATTGAAATTATGGATTATTTTCACCATGAAGGATTTTGTGTAGAAACTCCAACACAGGTAATGCCACATTGTAGTGGAACAGTGTGTCCACAGATTAAGGAGGAACAGGTGGAGTAGGACTCCTCTGTATTGCCACACAGTGATGTTCTGGAGCCTTCTGTATGAGACCAGTACAAAAGTCCACCTGAAGTTGTGCAGCAAAGGAGGGAGCAGGAAACTGTAGCAGTTCTTACACAGGCAAAGTGAAGTGATGGGCCAGTGAGTTCCCATATGAAGGAGGAACAGATGAAGCAGGGTGCCCCTGAAGAGGATATGCTATAGGAATATGTTCTGGAACTTAGAATGCTTGCTGCGAATGGAGAGCAAAGAAGGTGCTCTCAGTCTAGAAGAAAATCTAAAGAAAGAGCTGCTTGGTTTAATAGAGATAGACGTATTAAGATCAATGAAAAAATATATTACAGAAAGTAAGAAAGACCTAGAATGTTAGAAATTTGGTAAAAGCGATGAACACAGAAGAGAAATTCTTGTGATGCAACAAATAACTAGGATATATTACTCTGCAGCTGAATTGATAACTGACAAAGCAATAAGGGAAAGGAAGGGAAGAAATAAAATGCCACCATGGAAGCAACAAAGGCAGAAAACTATAAAGCAGTTGGAGCACTGTTAGAGTAATATAGAAGAGGGTACAGATCATCAAAATACTTTGAAACCTATGTGGTAAAAGCAATGCACAGTATCAGAACAGACCAGGGCTGCCGTACATTATGGCAGATAATAAACTAAAAATAGCGCAGGCAAAATACTTGGAAGGTATGCAGGTAAATATAAAGAAAATGTAGAAAATAAACAATTCATTGATGACCCAAAATGTTTGATAAAGATCCTGTCAGCACAAAATGAATATAAACACCACCAAAAAAAAGAAGAAATAGAAACATTTTGGATAAATATTTATGAAGACTTTGTGGAGCATAATAAAGATGCTGAATGGACAGGAATATTCTCTAATACAGAGAATATGAAATGAGATTAAGTAATGCCCAAAGCAGTTGAAATAAAATTAAGAAAACCTTCTAATTGTCAAACCCCGGGACCAGATGCAGTACCTAACTTTTAGCTAAATTTATTAACATCTTTGCGCAAAGATTTCTTCCTGAGGAAGTATTACCATCATAAGGATCCAGTCCCACGGGGCGCCATCTTTAAATCCCCAGTCCTGCTCTCGGCTGCTGCGTGTCCTGGCTCTAGTGTCCACACCTACACTATCCATCCTACTTGCCTAAATGATCATCTAGCGACTGTACCCTGCTGAACAGCTAAGAACAAATCATAGAGATAAACCTGTATCTGTCTGCTTTATCCCCAACAAGAAATGTTCCAAACTACTCCCTGAGCGGTACACATTCAAGGATCTGTGAAAGTATGTTAACTGATGTTTACCTCCCATAATGTACTGTGACATTGCCTAATTTCTTGCTAGGTGGTTAGAGCACGCTCCCTGCCAAGACACGTAGCAGCCATTTCCCTTCTTACTCTGCATCTCCCTATATCTTCCCTTATCTTAGCCTCTTAAATGCACAGAATCCTTAGTTTAATCCCCAGAAGTTAGTATCTGAACCATATAACCTACAAGATTACTGCATTAAAAAAAGTATTACATTCCATCCCAAACAGGCTGTTAGTAAGGTGTTGGCCCTTAGATACTTTGTTGACCCAGTGCCCATCCCCTGTGCCCCCTTACCTTGAGCTCTTCTCTCTGCTTCACTGATTGTTTTCTGCTCTGCTGGCTAAGTCTTCTTTGCTCTCACCAAGGTGTTAGCCTGTCTCTCCTGCCTTTCATTAATCTCATCTGCCTACACTGAACCCTTCCTTTTTCTTAGCTTCATTCTAATTACCCATCTCTCTTCTAGCCCAAGAATTCTTGCCATTCACTCTACCCCCTTCATCACTAATCCTTCCTTCTTTCCTCTCCTCCTACCCTACAAACTTGCTTAGCACAGAATCTGTAATCCAAGCATACTACTCTCTCGGTGCTTGCTTTTCCGGTCAGTACCTGCACACACCTACCCTACTCCTCCCCCTTCCAAGCTATATCTGCTCCAGTCCTATCATAAGGATCCAGTCCCACAGGGCGCCATCTTTAAATCCCCGGTTCTGCTCTTGGCTGCTGCGTGTTCCTCTAGCATCCATACCTACAGTAAGTTTGCAACTGTTTTCTGTACTGTCTTACTTTGGAAAGCATGTATATTTTGTTCTTATGTGATTTCTGCACTCAGACTGTATAAAGTGTTTTCCCTGAACTGTTACAAATGTGCATGTCCTTCTCTGCTATAAAACCGCCGACCTGTGATTGCATTTTGAATGAGCACTAACATACAACAGTGTAATATTAAGCATTCGCGTGTTTAAAAGCTGCAGTAACGCGGAACGACTGAAATAGTGACATTTATGCATTATTAGTGCTTACACTCGCTAAATATTAAGACCTAACCTGCCTTGGATTTAAAATAGTTAATGGAAATTGTACTAGTGACTTTTATGCACTTATTACTAGTGATTTTTCACTTTCGTATGATTTTCTGAGAGTATTAAATAGTACATGCATAATATATCCAGAGCAGAAAACAGATGAATTTCTGTTTTTTACTCGGATACTATTTACTAAGTGACTAACATATAGTTTCAGTGATCGTGCTCCCTGTAAAATATAATCTGGTATTGTTGATCCTCGTCCACTTGCTTACGTATGGGTTACAGTTCCGATATCGGAACTGAGCCGGCGATATACCAAGCTCGCGCCAGCGATAAACTCTCGTGCTAAGCAATCTCTTACTCTTAATCCCCCTCTCCCTGTTACCTCAGATTGAGTTTGCCACATCGCCATCAGGTAGTGTCAGGCTGTTGCTTTTGAACTAAGTGAAACCTTTTTTGTCCTTTTATTTCAAAATAAGGAAATAAAAGTTGATTTTCTGATTTCTCTTACCTAGCGACTCCCTTTTCTTTCAATTTTCTAAAAATTCTTTAGTCACTTTCACCCTTTTTATCTGATGTAAGGTATCAGTGGATTACCATAGTTGGTAGATGGCCTTTCCTTCGAGTATTTTTGTGTTTTTGTATTATTGTTGGTATTTGCTTTTCCTTTAACATAACAGATAAAAAAGGTAGTACTGGTTTTGTTATGATTGTGGACATAAACTACCTACTTCAGATGCACATTCTTTGTGTGTTTTCTGTTTAGGTGTGCCTCACTTAACTGTTGACCCACCCTGTGGGATTTGTAAGAATTTTTCCAACAGGACACTGATACAGAGGAAAAATAAACTTTTGCTGAAAGGGTTACTAAAGTCTCCCTTTTCAGAAGCTATTTCTAGGTCAGAGGCCTCAACCCCTCCAAGATCCCATAAAAAGAAGTCTGAGGATGCTTCTAAGGCTAAATCTCTTCCTTCGTCCTTGGCTGGGGACTCTCATCAATCAAGAAAGAAAGCAAAGATCTCTGCCTCGGATCCGACCCTCTCGGGCCTGACACCTTCGGCGGCTAGATCTTCGGCTCCGAAAAAGTCCTCGGCACCATCTATGTCTATGGCACCGATGTCCTTTGCTGTATTGGAACCGAGGGGCCCCTCAGTTCAGACTTCTTTACCGGCACCGACCTCACAGTCAGCGCAGACCACCATTGTTTTGGAACTGACAGCTCAGTCTTTGCTTACTATTTTATTGGTTCCAACCTCGGCACCGACAACTACTTTGGCACTGACCTTTTTGTCGGTGCAGACCATTACATCGGCACCGATGACTTCCTCGGTGCAGACACCTGTAGTGCAGTCCTTTACGACACTGTTGTTTTTGGTGCAGTCTACTGAGATGGGCACCGACCTGCCCTCATCTCTGGATAGACCTGTTTCCCCCTCAGCTGTTTCTGTGAGATCTACCAGAAGCCTCTCCCAATATGACGTATTGCGACTTGTGGATCAGGTGCTTTTGGCCAGAGGAATTCCACCTCTCAAGACCTATCCTTCTCCCTTGAAATCTATTGACGTAGCACAGTCTTCCCCCTCTACGGTTCCCTTTATGGATCTCTCTAAGGAGCCGCAGTTGCCTTCGTGGCAGAAAAACTTTGCTACAACCCAGGATTTAGCCTTTCTCAGCCATCCTGGGACTCCCAGTCAGCAGGCTGGATCACTTAGGGCAGAGGTGACTTCCCCCTTGGGCACTTACCCCTCTTCTAGTGGACCTGCCTTCCAAGTCATGGAGAAGGCCTTGGCATCTACCGCTGATACTGTGCTTGCTATCTCACCATCTTCCTCTGGACCACTATGTACACAGGTCGCTTCTAGTGGACACCGGGCGCAGAGGTCTCGGGATATACTCCCACAGGATACCTCCTTGGTGTTGTCTTCCCCAGCGTTTCCCTCTGAGGAAGTTCATCGGAAATCCTTGTGCAAGAGGAAGCATATGGACTCCACTGAGGAGTCTTCTCACTGAAGACACAGACTTTGATGATGGGGAAGGGTCCCCTCGTTCACCTTCTGATGTATCCTTTGGTGATATCCTAGAAATCCTTAAACAGAGAGGTGAATGGCAGTCCTCTAACCCGACTTCTGAGGAGTCTGTGTTCCTGCAGGCTTTTCGCGCCTGGCCCCCTACCTCCTGGGTTACCTCACCTGCAAATGAACTGGTCCGGCTCATTGTGCAGCATGCATGGAAGACCCCTGATACTGTTGAGGCCATTCCCCGTAGGCCAGACAAAATCTTGTCCCCCCGTGCTTCTGAACCTCATTGGTCTAAAGGTCTCCCTGTAGATGCTCTGGTGGTGGCAGCCGCAACTAAGAAAGACCTGGCAGAAGAGGAAAGTCAGACTGTCCATCCGCCCAACAAAGAGTCCAGGGCATTGGCTAGGATAGGGAAGCGTACCTTTGCAATAGCGAGCTTTGCTATCAGGTCCCTGAATTATATGGCACACTTTACCAGGCTTCAAAGAGACCTAGTATCTGAGCTCTCTGAAACTTTGGCAGGTGCCATGTCTGATGAGGTCCGTGACAAAGTGGCCTGTTAGCTGGCCACTATTGAATCTATTTCGAATTCCTCCATGCGCTTGGTGTCCCACGCATCAGAAGGAGCGGCTGGAGCAGCAAGTTCAGGCATTGTTTTGAGACAACATGCCTGGATGCACTTGTGTAATTTTGCAGAACCCTTCAAGGCTTCCTTTCTCAATGCTCCCATCGAGTCCTCCTCCTTGTTTGGACCCAAAGTCAAAACTACATTGGCCAGGTGTGAACAGGACGGTAAGACCCTGTCTGCCATAGGTGTCCATTATTCTTCCCCCCAACGTGCTTTCTCCAGAAACCAAAAAAGCAGGAAGATGTGGTACAAAAAATCTCAGGGTTCTTTCTGTGACACACAGGCCGATATTTCCCCTAGGGGCAGAGGGGGAAACTCACAAGGAAGATGCCCCTTTCGGGGCAGAGGGGGTCCGCGTAATCGGGGTTCCAGAGATTCCTTCTCCGGGCAATCCTACCAGTGCTCCTGAAGAGCGGCCCTACCCCTTTCCTCTGGAAGTGGTTGGGGGACATTTCTCTTTGTACCCTTCTGCCTGGCTAACCATTACCAACGATTCTTTGGTACAAAGGATAATAACCAGAGGTTACAAGATTCCCTTCGAACTGTGTCCTGTCCCTCCATCAAGATTTCTCGATGTTCCACCCAGTCAAAGGGAAGAAGCAGCACTAGAGATTAGAAAGCTGCTAAGCAAGAGTCATCCAAGTAGTCCCAACAGACCAGATAGGATCTGGATTCTACTCAAGACTATTTTTGGTGCCAAAGAAAACAGGGGACTGGAGACCAATTTTGGATCTCAGTGTGCTAAACAAATTTGTGAGTCTGCAAAAATTTCGGATGGTCACTATACAGTCTATCATTCCTCTCTTGGAAAAAGACAATTGGATGTGCTCGATAGATCTTCAGGAAGCCTACTACCACATAAAGGTGGACAGACCATCAAGAAGATTCCTGCGCTTCTATGCGGGAGCCAGTCATTACCAGTTCAGAGTACTGCCCTTTGGACTCTCTACAGCCCCCAGAGTGTTTACAAAGTGCATTGCAGTTGTCACAGCTCACCTGCGACTTCAAGGTTTTCAGGTTTTTCCAGATCTAGACAACTGGCTCCTCTCGCCCCCACCAGACACCTATTGGAGGAAGCCCTGGCATACTCTCTCAATACTATCGAAAAGTTGGGCATAACAGTAAACTGGCAGAAATCCATTCTCACCCCTTCTCAGTCCACAGAATTCATAGGGGTCATTTTGGACTCAAAAACTTGCAGAGCGTCCATACCAGGACACAGAATATCAAGAATCCGACAGCAACTGTTATCAGTTCTTTCAATGGAAAAGTCCACAGCTCACTCGATCCTACAGCTGTTGGGCTCCATGGCAGCTTGCATCACCATTGTCCCCTTAGCCAGGTTTCACATGAGGCTTCTACAATGGCTACTGCTCACCCAATGGTATCCCTTCCAGCTTCCCCTTTCAGCCAAGATTCACATAACTCAGAGATGCAAACAAGATCTAAAGTGGTGGTTGAACCACAACTCGTCACAATGGTCTCGCCCCTACTCCCCTCAGCAGCCCAAGGCTACAGTGACCACGGATGCCTCCCTGATGTGGTGGGGAGGGCTGTCAGGGTCAGACAGTCTAAGGCACTTGGTCCGAAGTGGAGGCCCATCTGCATATAAATGTTTTAGAGCTGAGAGCGGTACTTCTGGTGTTGCAGGCTTTCCATCCCTTGCTGCCGTCAGGGACAATTGCGATACAATCAGACAACATGGCGGTAGTCTGGTACATCAACAAACAGGGCAGAACCAAATCCTAACCCCTCTGTCGAGAGGCCATGAGGATATGGCAATGGGCAATGGCTACCAACCACTTTCTTCTAGCAACGCACATTCCGGGGAGTTCCAGCGTGATAGCAGACAGACTCAGCAGGTGCATTCTTCAACCTCACCAGTGGTCCCTGAATCCTCTCATAGCGGTGGAGATCTTCCACCGTTGGGGCCATCTGTGCTGCAACCTCTTTGCATCCCCGACCAACTTCAAATGCAGCAACTACTTTGCCCTGATTCCCCCTCCAGGACAGTCACCCAGTGATGCTCTAGTTCACGATTGGCCCTCTGGTCTTCTTTATGCCTTCCCACCCACTTCCCTCATTCCCCAGTTTCTAAAGAAAGCCCGCCGATTGAAGAGTAAAGTGATCCTTATTGCTCCATATTGGCCTCATCAGATTTGGTTCCCCTTTCTGTGGCTTCACCTGCTAGATTAACCATGGATTCTTCGTCCAACCTCAGAGTTGATCTCCCATCCGCAGAATCTGATTCACCCCAACCTGCACAGTCTGAAGCTCACAGCTTGGCTCCTCTAATTCCGTTGATTGCCAGGCAAAATGATCTTCCCTCACAAGTATGGGACATTCTTATTGCATCTCATAAGCCCTCCACTAGAATGACGTATCTAGGGAAATGGAAAAGTTTTACCTGTTGGCTGAAAGATAAGGAAATTGATCCCTTTTCAGCACCAGTGTCGATGGTACTCTAATATCTAACCGCCCTTTTTCAATCGGGGCTGTCAGCATCTAAAATTAGAGTACATTTGGCTGCAATCTCTAATTTCCACGAGAATGTCCAAGACTCCTCCTTTGTCTCACAAGTTATGTAAAGCCTTTATAAAGGGTGTGAATCATCTGAAACCCCCTTTCAGGGAACCTATTCAACCTTTGGGTTTATCTTTAGTTCTTCAAGCTCTGACATTGCCCCCTTTTGAACCAGCTGCTTCATGCGACCTCAAATATCTGTCGTGGAAGACCTTGTTTTTGGTCGCTATTACTTCTGCCAGACGTATCTCTGAGCTTCAGGTCCTATGTACAAGGAGTCCGCACTTGATTTTTCATACAGACAGGGTATCCTTAAGAACTAACCCTTCCTTCTTGCCAAAAGTAATTTCTGAAATGTCTATTAATCAGACCATTGAATTGTCAGTGTTTTTTCCTGATCATTCTAATGAGGGAGAGTACTGCCTACATACCCTAGACGTACACAGACAACTCCGTTTTTATTTGCAAAGGACTAAATCTTTCCGTAAATCAGACCAGTTATTTTTGGCTTTTTCTGGATCTAGATTAGGATGTGCTGTTGCTAAGGTCACATTGGCTAGATGGTTAAAAGACACTCTGACCCGTATTTATTCGGTACACAATACTTCTTTGCCAACTACCATCAAGGCTCATTCAACAAGGTCAGTGGCAACTTCTGCTGCCTTCCATGCCAGAGCCTCTTTACATGACATCTGTGCAGCTGCAACTTGGGCCACTCCTCATACCTTTATCAATCATTACAAGTTGGACTTGGCCTCCAGGGGAAGAGCATCTTTTGGTTCTATGGTGCTCAGGAATGTCCTTCCATGAAAGCCTCCCAGGAATACAGGTAGCTGGGGACTCTGTCCCATACGTAAGGAAGTGGACGAGGATTAACAATACCAGATAAAGAAGTTATGTCTTACCATAACGTTCCATCTGTGTTGTTGATCCTCGTCCACTCATTACGACCCTCCCTCCTTCCCCCTCCTATGGCTTCTAGTGGATCTCAGCATCCTTCTCTTTAGGTCATTTTGACCAGAGATAGCCTCTACCTTTTTCTGACTTGCAAACTCAATCTGAGGTAACAGGGAGATGGGGATTATGGGTAAGAGATTGCTTAGCTCGAGAATTTTATCGCTGGCGCGAGCTTGGTATATGGCCGGCTCGGTTACGATATCGGAACCTTAACCCATACGTAATGAGTGGACGAGGATCAACAATACAGATGGAACGTTATGGTAAGACATAACTTCTTTTTGTTATTCCAGACAATTATACTGTCATTTAAAATAGCCATGACAGTAAATAGCTAGTATTGTATTTTTAAGGCATATGCTTACTATCAGCTATGCTTATATTCACTAGCTGTCTGGTGTTGACTCAGCTAGACCGAATTACAGAATCCCCAGTTGTAGAAGATCTGGAGCGTTATTAGAAACTATTGTAAATTATTGTATGTTTTAAAGGATACATTTTTATGTCTACGAATCTGGTTTTGATATTGTTTTTTATTAAGCTGAAATTGTCTTTTTTACGTTTTTCTGATGTAGTGAATGCAGTATATAGTTCTTAATGCATCAACCACGTGGTTTGTTTCTAAATTATAAGTAAGTTTTGAAAGCCAGTGACGTGTTTCTGTGTTCTGAAGAAGTTGGTTAGTTTTAACCGACGAAAACCTAGACGTTTTGAAGCTTAAAAATAAAGTGTGGAGAATTATTTTCTGACGGACTTGTCATCATTCGACTTGGTAATAATTGGAGAATAACCGGTCAGTTTCTGTTTTAACAGCTTTCGGATGGTTTTTCATTTCTTTGGTTTGTTGTGAGACTTTTATGCATTATTAGTAGTGACTTTAATGCATTATTAGTGCTTATACTCGCTAAATATAAAGACCTAACCTGCCCTGGATTTAAAATAATTACTGGAAATTGTAATACTACCTGCGGGTAAAGCAAAGCAATTATTAGCGTTTTGTTTCCTAATGTAAACTTAACCGTGGCCATGTAAAGACATGCAAAGTAGCGTTCTGTTACTTTCTCTATAAGCATTTTGTGATATGCTCCTCTTTTGTACCCCATGTGAACATGGCTATTTAGTTTTTTGGAGCCTCTGCTTAAACCTAATTGCTGGTCATTTTAATTAATCTATACCAATATTATAGTGGTAATTAGTCTATACCAATATTATAGTGTACTGCATGAAGCCGGAATTGAGATATACTAGTTAAGGAACTGTGGTAGCTGAAAGTTCATTATACTAGCGTGCTAAAGTGCAACATTACAACACACTGTGATATAGACTTGCCCACGTGGTAAACTATTATAATTATAGTCTCAGTCACTCATATGCATCTTTAGATCCTAGCTTCTGTGTTTATATAAAAGTTTCTTTGAAATTGTTTCTGCACTAAATGTCCTGATTTGTATTCACATGACAAATGTGCATTTTATTTGTGTTTTACTTACTGCTGAATAGCCTATATTTTTCTGTTCATGACAGCCCTTTACAACTACTACTCTTCATATCTCTCAAGTAATCCATCCTACTTGCCTAAACAATCACCTAGCGACTGTGCCCTGCTGAACAGCTAAGAACAAATCATAGAGATAAACCTGTATCTGTCTGCTTCATCTCCAACAAGAAAAGTTCCAAACTACTCCCTGAGCAATACACAGTCAAGGAACTGTGAAAGCATGTTAACTGATGTTTACCTCCCATAATGTACTGTGACATTGCCTAATTTATTGCTAGGTGGTTAGAGCACGCTCCCTGCCAAGACACCCAGCAGCCATTTCCCTTCTTATTCTGCATCCCCCTATATCCTCCCTTATCTAAGCCTCTTAAATGCACAAAATCCTTAGTTTAACCCCCAGAAGTTAGTATCTGAGCCATATAACCTACAAAATTATTGCATTAAGAAAAGTATTACATTCCAACCCAAACAGGCTGTTAGTAAGGTGTTAGCCCCTTAGATATTTTGTTGACCCAGTGCCCATCCCCTGTGCCCCCTTACCTTGAGCTCTGCTCTCTGCTTCACTGATTGTTTTCTGCTCTGCTGGCTAACTCTTCTTTGCTCTAACCTACTGCGTTCATCCTGTGGGCTCACTCCGCTCTCCTACCCTGCCCCCAATTCTCACCCACCCCCACTACTCCTACCTTTATTCCTACCACTATTCACCACCCCCTTATCTGTCATCCAACCCACTCTCTTCTCCTCATCATCAACTCCCCCACCCATCATCCACCAATTAACCAACTACACCCCAGCCTGATCCATTATACCCCTTACACTTGTCCATACCCTCCCTCTTTCTCTCTCACATACCCACTGACACCAAACTACCTATTCATACCTCCCTAATTAACCTTGCTCTCTCCACTTTCTCTACTCCTTCACAGCCACTCAGTCTGCTTACTTCTTGTAATCACTCTAATCCATGCAACCTCTTATTCCTCTTCCAAACTCCCCCACCTCCTCAAGCTACTCCTTTTCACTCCCTAGAACATCCCACTTTCACACCATATCCTCTTCTCATTCAACCAAACCCACTCCACTACTACAAACCAAAGATTAATCCTCCTCATTGAAACGCAACACACTTAAAGCAATATTGCTTTCTCCACATAACACAAGGAGCAACCCAAGCTCCTGCTCACATTTTCCTTTGACAACCTCTACTTATCAGGAGACATACACCCTCAATCCTGGACCAAAGACTAGGACCAACCACACTCCTCCAATCACAACCCATACTACCAAGCATAAATATCTCAAACTACTTACCATTAACACCCAGAGTTTGAGAAATAAAATATCCCACTTCCAGGCTTGGCTAAACCATACTTTACCAGATATAGCAGCAGTCTCTGAGACATGGCTAAAACCCCACATTTCTGACTCTGAAATCCTACCCCCTGGGTTTCAAGCACTCAGACATGACCGCCAAAATAAGAAAGGAGGTGGAATAGCCTTAATTTACTGTAGTCTACTCTCCATCACTCCCTACCCAAAACCCATTCCTCAGTTCATTAACGCTGAACTAGTCATAGGAATACTCAAAATGAATGACCATAAAAACATTTGTATTACGGCCCTCTACATCCCCCCTGGAAACAATACCAATACATTTGAAGAAATACTTCTGTGGGCCACAACCAATATTACACATGAGATATACATATTAGGGGATGTGAGCATTGACTGGAACAAAATTGATTCCAAAACTCCCACCATAATCTATCAATCCATTTAACTTCACACAATTTATATGTGACATCACCAGACCCAATAAAAACAATCCACCAGGGTCCACTCTTAACTAGATGCTTGCCTCCCACCCAAATAAAATCTCACTCAGGCATCCTACCAAACTCCATGAGTGACCACTTGCCAGGCTTCATCCATAGAGCAACCCCCTCCACTCCTCACCTACACCAGTACATCCAGAATCGAAACCTCACTAGCTTTAACCCCACAACTTTTTCCAACTCCATCAAACACACAAACTGGGACAGCCTAAATACTCATGCTCTAGATAACGCTGTAGACTTCTTTAACTCAACCTTAAATGCCCTGAACTCCTAAGCCCCACCTGGAACCAAACGTATAAAACCCAACTCTGCCCCATGGCTAACTAAAGAGACCAAAACATTTATGCAGCAAAGAGACAAGACCTGGAAACTTTACCATTACAATAAAGACCCTGACATCCTTCTGAAATATAAGCAGCTCCTCAACCTAACCAAAAAACAGATTATAAAAGATAAAAAGTCCTACTATACCAAACTCCAGGCTAATCATTCCAAAACCCCTAAATTCTGGAACTCCATCAACTCTCTTCTATACCCAGGGACCAAACAAACCCCTTGCCACTGACACCAGCAAACCTGACCTAGAAATAGCCACTCTATTCACTCCTTTACCAAGTCTCTAGCAGAACTCACCAAGACCTTCCCAAATCACGACCCCTCCCCAACCCTTAAATTATCTTCCCTAACCTAAACCTTACTTCCCCAGCAATCCTCCTACATTTCAGCTCAAACCCATATCCACCGCATACATAAAAAATTCTCTCCAAACTCAAGCCATGCTCCAATGCCCCTGACAACATCCCCTCACTATTCCTAAAACTAGCAGCTGATGGTATCCCAGTCCCTATCAGCATTCACATTAATAGATTCATACAGGAATCTTATGTTCGCAAACTGTGGCGCTTTGCCTTTATCCTACCCCCTCCACAAAGGAGGCAAAAATAACATCTCAAACTTCCGACCTATAGGCATTCTCTCCCCAATCTCAAAAATTCTTGAAAAACGCATCCACCTCCAGCTCATACCTTTCCTTACCAATAATCAACTGTTCACCCCTACACAACATGGTTTCCGCCATGGCCACCGTACAATAACTGCTCTTCTCTCTTACCTAGACATAGTAAACCACACCCGTGACTATGGAGAAATGTATCTACAGTTCTTCTTGATCTCTCCAAAGCATTTGACACGGTCTCCCATTCCCACCTCCTTAAACACCTTTCTAACCTTAATCTCTCTCAAAATACCCTAACCTGGTTCAGTAGCTATCTCGCTGACAGATCTCAGGCAGTGAAATGGCAAACTGGCACCTTAACCTTCCTTATTACCTCAACTGTGGTTCCCCAAGGGTCCATACTTGGTCCAATGCTCTTTAATATATTCATTAATGATTTCCATGCAGCCATCCCAAACACTAAAATAGTACAGTATGCAGACGACTCAACCCTAGTCTGCTCCGCTTCTAACCTATGAGTGCTCTAAACAAAAACTCAGATCGCCTTCTCAACTACTGAGAACTGGATGCTTCAAAATCACCTCTTCCTAAATGCCAACAAATCTAAGATGCTACTTTTCTCTTCCTCTAAATCCCTCACTCTCAACAAAAACTCTTTCAAAATTATCAGCCATGCCAACTCTTCCATAGTTGTTCCATCTGCTAAACTTCTTGGAGTTACTATTGATGAACACCTAAAATTCGATACTTAAATTCAGCTAAATATTAAGAAAACACATCAGAAACTTGGTGTGTTGTACAGAAACTCCCACTTTCTCTCCCTTCTACAAGACAAACACTCACCACTACCTACTTACTATCATCACTTTTGTGCGGTGCTCCTCTTCTAACTAACCTATCCTCCTCTATCACTTCCAAACTGGAAATCTGTTACAACAAAGTCTCTAAATTTGCCACTAAATCCAAATACACCTCCCACCACTGTTTATCTCTCCACCAGCTTCATTGGCTAGAACTTCCCAACTACCTCCAACTCACTACAGCCCACAAACTAATTTTTAAACCCACTAGTTGCCCAACTCTAACATCTTACCATCATACACCCCTCACAGAACTCTCTGCCCACCAAAATCTACTTTCTGTATACAAACCAAACTGTCCCACTGGTCAACTTCTCCTATCATTTTCCCTAGCAAAAAAATGGAATTCCCTCCCTCTCAATCTAAGAACCTCAGAAAACCTTGGACACTTCAAAACTCAGCTCTATTCCCACCTCACCCAAAATTGGAATTGCAGTTGCACTCAACCCACCTAGTCCTCCATGTCCCTACTACAAATTAATCTACCCCATACTGATTACCTAAAACCTCACTCTGAATATAACATAATTTAACAGCTATATCTTAGCTGTATATATCGTAAATAGCTTACTAACTGTCCTCTTTCCCCTTTCTGGGGATGATTCTCTCTATTGGCAACTTGTTTGATGCTATTTAACTAAATCATCCACACTTCTTATCCTGAATGGTGATTATACACCCCACCTTCTCTAGTTCTTGACTGTCTGTCTCAACTCTATACTTTTTAAATGTACTTTCCACCTATATTCACCCCTGTATGCAAAATTGTGTTTACAAATGTCAGTCTGTGACTACGTTCAAATGAATAACTACATTGAAATGAATAACAATTGTTATTTTTATAACCTTGCTCTCATCATCTACTTCCTCAGTGCAACTAATCATCTGTTTCAACTTGTCCTAATCCTAGTACAAATGTATGTATGTAATGCATGTTCCACTTTTCTGAGTGTACCCTACTAAGTTTTACTATGTAATACAATTGTTTTGCTTATTGTTACTGTGTATTATGGATATGTAATGTTTTATTGCTTATTGTTACTGTGTTTATGGAGCTTTTCTCCCGGGCCTCCACTGAAAACAGGCTCCTTGAGCCCAGTGAACCTCCCCGGTCATCAAACTGGAAATAAATAAATAAATAAAGTTGCATGCACATTAACAGCATGAAAACCAGTGCTTCTTCTTAAGAGTGAATCTGCAAATCATCATTAAAAATATACATCAATAACTTGCCTTCCAACCATATAGAAACTATATACTGGAATTGATGTTGACAGAGTTTATAGTCCTTTAGAAAAAAAACATCAATTATAGCAGTAGAACAAGTGGGTAACAAAAGAAAGTCAAATGGAACAAAGAATCATGTGTTTCTAAATAAAAACATAATAGATAATTGTAAGAAGGGGAGGAATCTAAGTCTAGCATGTACAGATTACAAAAAAGTATTTGATAGTATTCCTTTATCCATGAATGTGGGATGCTTACAGTTGTGCTTACAGTTGTGCAAGATGCACCCAACATTGATCAGTTACATTATATTGACCATGAAACAGTGGCAAATCACTTTGTAGCTGAGCCATGACAAAAGGCAAATGATTATCCCTGAAATAAAAATTTATTAGGGGTTCCATGGTGATTCTCTGTTACTGTTGCTTACCCATTAAACTGTTTACCTAACAGATTAGGCTATGTTTCTCATCTACTTTTTGTGGATGACTTAAAACTGTATAATTCATCAGATGAGGATTTGAAAGCACAACTGCAAGTGGTTAAAGCTTTCTCAGATGATTTATGACTATGTCATTTGGTCTTGATAAATGTGCAAAAGCAATGTTTAAAACAGGAAAGCTACAGCACTAAGAAAATACCAATCTGGGACAGGAATGTGATGTAAAGGAACTTGAGCAAGAGGCAGTGTGTTAATATTTGGGAACTGGTAAAGGATCTGCAATAAAACATGAACAAATGCAAATAAAACTTAGTAAGGAATACTTGACTAAAACTAATGCTGAAAACTGCCTTGACATCTAGGAATAAAGTCCATACTGTAAACCAACTTGTTCTTATTATAACTTACAGTTTTGTGGTAATTGACTGGCACCAAAAAGTATTTGATCAGTTAGTCAGAAAAACAGTTCATGCTTATCAAATGATATAAAACCAGTGTGTACCAAGGTTATATATTCCTTGTTCTAAAGGACTATGGGCCTCCTCAGAATTGATGACATGTATAGATATGTATTCGTGCTGATCTCATCAGATCCAAAGTGAACGTTTAAAATATGAGGAGGTCTAAGATGACTTCCCTGCTTAATTTAACAGGAGCATATCGGTATCAAGCGGGAATGGAAACCAAACCAGAAGTATACAAAAATTACAAAAATTAGATAGCAACTTAATGTGCCAAACAAACAAAAGAAAATATAAGGAGAATGATCAGATGGAAAGGAAAGAAATGTGGAAAAGGCATAAATACTGTGACAAGTGCTGAGATCTCCTGGAACAATCTCGTGTCAAACAGGATGAAAGGTTAATAATGCAGGCCCAGGAAGTTGAGTATGTACACATTGGTTTGCAAAGTCCATCAAACGTGGGAGAAACAGACAGATGCAGTTTCTGGTTAAAAAAAAAAAAAGTCGTACATCTTGTTGCTGGGTGTGATACACTTATAGCAGAGAGCCTGTCTTCTGAAAGATACAATAAGGTGTCAATTGAGACTGTTAACCTGGGATTGTGCAAACACTACAGTATTGAAGTAGCTGAAGAGTATTGGAAACATGAACCACAAAGCACTGTAGAGAATGATGTTTATATCACTTGGGATCACCCATCACTAACTGTCCAAACAATAGATGTGAGAAAACCAGATGTAGTAGTCCAGCAAACAGAAAAAAGTAGCGTTCGTCACTGAAATCGCTACATATCATGATTAAAAGTAGCGCTCATCACTGAAATTGCTACACGGCGTGATTAAAGTGTCTTATGTACAGAGAGAGGGAGTCATAAAATACCATGATTTGCAGGCAGAAATGAGAGCAATGTGGAAGAAAGATACCCAGATAGTTCCAGTAGTAGTAGAAGGAGCAGCAGCAGGTCTAAGTAAAGAATTTCCAGTTGTATTTAAATATACTACCAATGCATGCATATCTGTATAAATTGTAGGAATCAATTCTGGACATATTGCAGTGCTACAAAGACCACTTTTGACTAACATCAAAGATTAAATGTCACTAATTTCATGAACTTTAATCATACCCTGGCTTAGGAATGGGGTCCATTCCCATCATGGTATTAGAAACCCAAAAGGCTTGAAAAAATTAAACTAGGAGAGGCACTTCTGCCTTCTGTATTATCCAGCTATGTTCATGCAGTGCTCCTCAGCAGGTGCAAAACAAAATGTTTGCTGTATGCACACTTTTACAGCACTGTACTTAACACAAGACAGTGATATAGTACCCCAAAATAAATGATTACAGTTAATCTCTGGTTCACTTTCCTTATCCTCTGCCTCTCAGTTTTGGAGCAGGTTGTGATGTCACCAGCTCAGGTCATTGTATCATTGATCTCATTGCTCAACAGTATGGCTGATTCCAGTGGAAGTGCTCACTATGTGGCTCATTTCATACTGTATCCTTCAAAGGACCATCATAATAACCCCGCAGGTGCTTCTTGAAGTCTCTGTATAGGAGGAACAGGAAAATCTTGCTTTCCATGGCACACGTGCAAAGCACTGTTTTTGTCAGTAGAAGAGGAAGCCACAGAACACTGCAGGTCCACTCAAGGAGGAATATAGTAGACGTGTGTGTATGGATGCACATTTATGAGTAACATGCCAGACAGTATAGCAGCACTTGCAGCATACATAAGCTTTCAGGTCAGATGCTTCATGTTCACAGTGATGTGCACAGCTCACTCCAGTGTCGATGGGTAGCTCACTGCACAACAGCAGTGATTCACAGATAGATGCACTGTCTGGCTTCATTAGCAAAACCTCTGTGCTAAATACCCTCTGTTAATGTAATATAATGTATCAGAACCATTTTGTGCAATACCACTAACAAATTTTTTACTTAGAAATAAAAGAAGTTGACGGAAGCTTCTATAGACTTGAAAATGTACACAGTTAAGGAAGGAGACCTGCTTGATAAAATGTCAGCAGCAATAAGAAATCCTTGTTGTAAATGGGGAGAATGGAGTACATATTGCAGTTTACCATATGACACATTACTGTCTGCTGTAACCCATGACACTGGTATGACACATTACTGTCTGCTTCTGACTGGGGGTGGGGGCAAACTGTAAACACAAGAAGCTGTGGGAATAACATGCCATAAGGGGTGTGGGGTTCTAGGGTTATATGTTGAGGAATGGCAACATTATATAAATGGGGGTTATGAGGCTTTACCTACGATTAACTGCAGCTGTTAACTAGGTGCACAAAGTGAGGGAGACTATGGAAATACTCATTTCTTGTCATACTAAAGCATACATACCCACTAACATGTTTTTTTTTTCCTGAGGTGTACAGGTACTGGCATGACCATCAGTGAGAGGCAATGCCTTGAAATGTTTACTATCCAGGAGAAGAAAGTGCTACTGCAGGCCCCCTGAACATATGGCATATGCCTCCTGGACAGAGATGTTGTAAACAAGCATTATCATGAGAACATTCAGACTGGATTAGTGCAACAGGTGAATGTTGAGTTGGCCATAATAGGTTTCTAGAACAGGTGAACTAAACTGTTACTGATCTGCAAAAGAGTAGGCATGTGGCATTTTAACAGCTAAACCCACAAGGATCACCAGCACAAAAGAGCTCACTTGAAGTGGAGGGCTTTCTGGTGTCACTCAGTGGCCAGAGGGACATCCCAGGAAGCAGTCAGTGATGTGGTAGCTGATCTTGCACAAAACTCATGTGTCAGTAGAGGAAGTATTGTTTTAGTAATGTCCATTACACTATAGATTATAGGACATACCACAACATGCTGTAAGTGAAGGATTGGCTGAGGCTCATCTGTATATCTGTCCATCCAGGCACCTCTAATCTCTAGCTGCACCAACCTGCACGACAAGATATACGTCTGTCAACATGTGCTATAGCAGTGTTTTCATGTATAACATTATGCATGCCTCGGGGGGGGGGTTATAAAAGCATATCTATCTATATCTATATATGTAGATCTATATATCTATATATATATATATATATATATATATATATATATATGTGTGTGGGGGGGCTGTCATGGTGGTGTGTGCTTATGCTTTCAATAGTTTCACTGGTGGAGGGTCCAGCAAAACAGGACAACACAGTACAGACAGCTGTGACATAGTGATACTGTAGTACTACAAGGGAATTGGTCACTTGTATGCATTATTACAAAGGCCCCTGTAGAGAAAGGCTGTGTTTTTTGCCTGTACGAAGTGCATGATAGACTCTGCCTGTGACTCTAGCCCACATAGCACCTGAGGTAGTGTGCATGTCCACTTTGGGGAATAAACATAGAGGTGATACCGGCATAACTCCAAGACTACCTCTGATATGGTTGTGACACTCTGAGTTAATCCATAGATGTGCTCAGTGATCCAGGCATAGATGTTTGCTGCCATGACATTGTAGAGATAGCGAGTGTGCTCCACTGCTTGCAGGAAGTGATGCACCAACTGCACAGTGACCTGGAATACAGGAAAAGGGAGCACAAGATGTTGTTGAGGTCACTGGTGGCAGATGTTTCTGTAGATGCCTCCATGAGCCTCCACATGCCAGGCAGATTTATGGTCATCAGAGGTCTGGATTTGAAGTGGTCAGATACAAGCCATCCTAAACTGGACCTCCCTGACAGTTATCAGCACTGCATCAGTCTAGTCTGTGTCTAGTCCACCTGCTCAGCAACTGGGATGTCTTATCAGGATGCGCATAAACAGTCCTGTGGTTCTTCATATTCTGTACTACCTGGGCACCTGGCCTGACACTTCAGTTGAGGGCATCTTTTAGGTCACAGACAACACAGTTAATCAGGCACAGCATGTGGGATGCCCCATCTGGGTGAGGGTACACAATCTTCTAATTCTAGCCCTTCCCTGCCACAGACTGCATTCAACCATGATGCTGCAAGCCAACATGTTGGATATCAGCAGTAGTTAGTGTGATAGCATGGCCCTGACACTGGATGATGTGATCTTTTACCTCAGCATAACCTCCCAGAGTATGTGGCTGCAATATATACCTCTCATGACCCAGCCTCATGTTTGTGCATATTAGAGTGCTTCCATCACTTGTCACTTTACCCTCCCCCCAAATGTACAATTGAGGATGACTATACCCCACCCACTCCCTAATCTGTGTGGGTGTTTGATGCCTGATGCACAACATTGCAGTGTTGTGCACGGACTAGCAATGTGGTGCCTGATGCTCAACATTTCTAGTCTATGCATGGCCCCACATAACTTGGGTAGGATACCACATATGTAAAACTGAAAGGAATGTGAAGGATGTGTGTTCATGACATGGTTAGCGAGTCAGCATATGTGTAAGAATACAGATATGCTGACTGTAAAAGTACTGATGTTGTTTATTATAGTTTCTGCAAGAGATGTCCTGATGTTCTTCATCTCACATTGCTGCAGTCCTTACACTTGGGTAGTCCGCTGTCCTCGGTCGGCCCGAATATCAAAGTATTAGGCTGACGTCGGTCAAGGCGCTTAAGACTGACATCAGGACGACAGGGTACAAATGCGCATGACCGACGTCATATCCTCAGTCTTTTTTGCCGCATGGTCCGATGCAGAAGCAGCGTTGCAAGTGCCGTCTGCTCTGAAATTTTTCAATTCGAGTTTCAGACCGAGTCAAAGTTGGCTAAGTACCCGTTGGGGAATATTTTAGTTTTTCTTGCCTCAGTGGTTTACCGGATGTCAGAAAAAGTGAATAACTGTATTTCTTGTGGGAAACAGATACCGCATAGAGATTATCATACTTTGTGTATTCCTTTGTTTGGGGCCTGAGCACGACGTTGTTGGGTGTCGCTTTGTGCTAGGTTCAATAAGCGCACTATTGCGAAGGTTAGATTGTGCCAGGTTGGTCTTCGGAAGCGTGCAATTATAATATGCCGCCGGATGCTCCGACGCCCGCTTCTTGAAGAAGCGCAAAGACAAAGCAGCTAAACCCAGGTAAGAAGAGTCGCCTGCATCGACGCCGGTTCTTTAGAGGTGTCAGTGGAACCGGTGGTTCCGCCGGAGGTTTCTCTGAGTCCCAGGGGAGACTTTGTTATTGCAGGATGTGGCCTCTCAGGAGGCAGGTCAGGCTGAAGGGGCTTCTCAGGTTACTGTACTCCCCTCCCTTCCTAGGGTGGTTAGGCCCTCTCCTTCTGTTTCCAAGGCTTCTCCCAGAGGCAGGCCAGGTTTAGCTTCTGTTGGTGTCACTCCTAGTTCATCAGGATCTGTGCCCAAGAAGCACATGCTTAAAATGGCAGAAGATTTAATTACTTTGATTAGAGGTTCTTGCCCTCCTGATAAGAGGCCCAGGGTGGAACCAGAGTTGGGGAGTTTTGAGCAGGCTTGGATGTTTCAGAGTCTTCGGCTGAAGACTTGCAGGAGTATTCTCCTTATTCTGATTCTGATGTGGATGATTCTACTCCTTCTGCTTCTCCTCCAGAGGATTTTTCTTTTCAGAGACTCTTCATTCCATGAGGGAACATTTTAAGTGGGAAGGTCAGGACTTCTCTGATTCCAGGAAAAGGCTTAGGAATTTTTGCTTTACCCCAGCATAGGCCTTGGCTATACCTCCTGTTCTGGATGTTGTGGAAGATGTGTTTGCAGAGGCTTCACTTAATCCTGATTCTTTGCCTCCTGCTCCTGTTAAACCGGATAGGTATTACAGGGTGCCTGAAGCTCATACATATCTTTATAAGAGTCCTAGGGCGACCCAGAAACTGTTAGTCAGGGACCTAAGGGTGTCAAGGCCTCTGTTGTAAAAATCCGGTTCCTCCAGATAAAGAGGCCAGGGCTTTGGATAGATGGGGAAAGAAATTATACTTCTTCCACCTTAGCTATGAGGGCTTTGAATTGCCAGTTTCACATGTTGAAATATCAAACCATCTACTTTCTCGATTGAAGTCTAAGGTAGATGCTCTGGCTGAAGGTATTGAGTGTAAAGAGTTACAAGATTTGGTACATGTTTCTGAACAGGTGGGTAAGCATTCTTTACAATGTGGTTTTGATGCTGTACAGGCCTCGCCTAGGATGGCTGCCACTGGTCAGTTCTTCGCAGGCACGCCTGGCTGAGGGATCAGAATTTATCTGACCATGTTAAGACAAGGATTTTAGATGCTCCTTTACAGTCTGATGTGTTGTTTGGTTCACCTGTGGAGGCAGTCTTAAAGAAAATGGAAGACAAGGCTAAGTCTATGCAGACTGTTAAAGATTTTTGCAAGTTCAGCCTCCAAGTTTAGTAGGAATTGGCCTGCTAAGGGGTGGACGCATTCTTCTTATGATTCACAGTCTAGGGTAGATCTAGACGTGGTAGGGGCAGAGCTCAGGGCTCTTTCAGGCCTAGAACAGAGAGTTCACCTGCACAGTCTTCGGGTGAGGGCAGGGGCCAGTCCTTTCGTAAACAGGCGCAATGAGCTACGTTTTCAGCTACGAGACGCTTTTCGCCTGGGAGCACCTTTGGGAGGAAGGTTGGCACTCTTCAAGGAAAATTGGAGTTTAATTACCCAAGACAGATGGGACATTGATATCATACACCAAGGTTACAAGTTTTATTTCCATACCTTGCCTCCTTTCAAAGGCATGCCAGACGCCCTCCTCAGCAAAGAATAGAGGCTCACAAACAAATTTCTGCTGCTTCAAATAGGGGCCATACAGCCGGTCCCTCTGCCAGAAGTGGGCCTAGGATTTTATTCGCCTGTTCCTAGTACCAAAGAAGGGGAACACGTGGAGACCAATTTTGGATTTATCTGTCCTCAACACTTATCTGGACATTCCCAAGTTCAAAATGTTGACGCTACAACAGCTTTTACCTCTGCTGGGCAAAGATCACTGGATGGTGACTCTGGATCTCAGGGAGGCTTACCTTCATGTTCCTATCAGGCTAAGTTGCAGGAAGCATTCATGCTGGCTGGGGCTTCTCATTATCAGTTCTCTGCATTGCCCTTTGGCTTATCTATCTGCTCAGAGTGTTCACGAAAGTTCTGGCTCCAGTGATAGCTTTCAGGCTAAAAGGAATACAGATCTATCCTTATTTGGACGATTGCCTGATTCTGGCTCAAGGAAGGGACGAACTTCTTCATCATTTGCAATATGTGATAGCAGTGCTAAGATGCCTGGGGTATTCTGTGAACTAAATAAAGTCCAGTCTAGTACCCTCTCAGGACATGTGCTTTCGGGTGTGAGACTGAATACAGCATCCCAGATGGCCTTTTGACCTCGACAAACAAAAGAATCTTTCCCTTTACTTCCATCAATTGTCTCATCAGTCCAGGCTGGACTGCAAGGACAGTCCTTCAAGCCTTGGGGTTCATGGTATCTTGTATTCTGGTGCTTCCCAATGCCAAACTGCATATGAGGAAGCAATGGTATCTCAAAAATGTATGGACACAGCACTGCCAGGATATGGACACTGTCATTCAAATAATACCTTGCATTCAAAAGGAATTTTGTGGTGGGCCCAGGAATGTCACCTAAACAAACTTTTACCCCCAGGGCATCAATTTTAAAACAACCCAAAAAACTTGGGGGCCCCAAATAAATGGATACAAAAATGGCCCCGTCAACTCTCTATCAATTAAAAATTTTATCCTTTTATTAAACTTTTAAATTTACCTTCCACAGGTTTATTCAAAAACCAAATGATTGGTCATCAACAACAAGGGGCCATTCTTTTCCCTTTTCACCCCAAAGATTTTTAACTCTCTATTTACATAAAATTTACAAATTTTCCAAAACCGAATTTAAATTTTAGCAAAAAATTTTCCCCCTGGAAAAGGGTCCCCTTATTTGAAATTGGTGCATAACTAACATAACTTTCTTTCCATAAACCCCCACTCCAAAATTTTGACGGGTTTTACCCAACTTAAATGGTTCCCTTTTTTTCCCAAATTACTCTTCATTTTTTTTCCCCCTTCCTCTTCCCCGGTTTTAAATCAGAAGGAAACCCAAAGTATTTTAAAACCCTTGGGCCCCACACACTTCCCATTACTAAATCTGGTCAGCCTCCATGGTTTGTTGATTCCCACCCCTTTCTAGGAAACATATTTACTAAAGTAAATTTTCTTATAAACCCGGTATTTGTTTTTAATAGGGGTTATTCCCAAAAATTTTAATGTTTTTTGGAGCCGGGGCCCAAAAAAAAGGTTTGAGAAAAAAGGGAAAGGTTTTTATTTTTGGGGGAAAAAAAAATTTTATGTTTCGAGCCTAAAAGTGTCTCTTAAATTTACTGATTTCTAAAATTTGTCCTTTTTCTTTTAACATTGACAAATTTTTTTTAATTGATGTGACCCCCCAAGTTTTTATCCTTTGAACAATTTTTAGAGGGGAAAGTTTAACCCCGGGGTCCATTCCCGGGGTTTAATTTTTTTTAAAACCCCTTAAATTTTAGGAGATCAGTTAAAATTTACATAAAGTTTTTGTTGGATTCCTTCAAGAAGGGTTTTTTTACAGGCCCCTTTTCGTTGGCCTTTTTTTTAATTTTATAAGGTATATTTTTCATAACCTTCCATCCTGTGGCTAGGTTTCAAACCCAAATATTATTTGTATTTTTTTCCCCCAAAAAAAAGGGGAAAAGTTTTGCACCTTTATGTAAAACAGTTGCTATTTTTCAAAAAAATTGGAGCTAATTATTTTTTTTTTTGTTTTAGGTTTAGGGCAAGCCGTGTAAAACCTATTTTAATGGATTGGGGTTTTTATTTTTTGACCCCCCTTTTAAGGAATTCCCGCATTTGGATTCCATGGGACGATTTAAGTTTTTTTGGGGGGGCAATAAAATATTTTGGACGTAGGATTCATAACTTTTCCAAGCATTTTAACCCTTATTTTCTCTAAACTAGGGGTGGTTTTTCCCCATTTTAAGGGATTTTAGTCCTCTTTTAATTTTCCATTCCCCTTTTCCCCCTTTGGGATTCTCCCAAGGGAAATGACAAGTAGTGAAGAACAAATCAGTTTTTATAATAAAAGGGAAAAAAAAAAAAAAAAAAAAAAAGTGGAATTAAAAAAAAAAAAAAAAAAAAAAAAAAAAAAAAAAAAAAAAAAAAAAAAAAAAAAAAAAAAAAAAAAAAAAAAAAAAAAAAAAAAAAAAAAAAAAAAAAAAAAAAAAAAAAAAAAAAAAAAAAAAAAAAAAAAAAAAAAAAAAAAAAAAAAAAAAAAAAAAAAAAAAAAAAAAAAAAAAAAAAAAAAAAAAAAAAAAAAAAAAAAAAAAAAAAAAAAAAAAGTACCCCCAAAAAAAATATTACGTTTTCTGGGTTTTTTTACCTTGTCCAGTTTTAGCAGGGGAGACCCGCTACATTGTTCTTGATTCATTGCCAACGTATGGCTGATTATAAGGTACTTTTGGTCTTTAACGTTTTAAAAACCATATAATAACCCCAAAGGGCCTTAAACCTTTAAGGAGGAAAGGAAAAATTCTTTATGGGAAAAATTTTTTTTTAGAGAAGGGAAGCCACAAAAGCGGGCCCTGAAGGGAAATATAAACCCTTTTTAACCCATTTATGGTAAAATGCCGCTTGAACGCAGTCTAACTTTTTGGTGATGCTTAGTTCCATATGTCACACCCCTAGTGTCTGGGGAGCCATGACAAAGCATATTCCGTATTCACGTTTGGCCCTTTCAAAACCCTTGAAAAACCCCTTTTGTAAAAAATGTTCAAAATTTTGTCAATACCCAAAAATTTTTACTTAGTAAAAAATTAAATTCTTGTTGAAAAAGTACATGTTAAGGAAAGCCTGCTTATAAAAATTAGCAGCTAAGAAACCTTTTTGTAAAGGGGAAAGGAACATATTCAGTTTAAATTAAAATTACTGTTCGTAAAAGCCTGGGATGCACTTTGTCGCTTTGACTGGGGTGGGGGAAATGTAAACCAAGTAAATGGAAGGGGGGTTGGGGGGTTGGGTTTGTTAAAACCAAATTTAAAAAAGGGGGTTTACTTTACCCCGATTAAGAGTGTTTAAAATGCACAAAGTAAACTATAAATACTCAGCAATAAAGCATCATCCCCTAAAATTTTTTTTTTTTAGATTACATATGGCATCCTATGGAGGCAACCTTTGTTTTCATAAAAGAAAAGCTATGGGCCCCCCATTGGGATATGCCCCCGGGCAAATTCAACAAGCATTATATGAGAACATTAACTATTAGTCAAATGAATGTTGAGTTGGCCATAAAAGGTTTTTAAAAGGTAACAAAAGATGTCGCAAAAGGTGGCAGTGGATTTTCATAAACCCCAAAATCAAGACAAAAATATTAATAGGGCCTGGGACTCTGGCCCGAGGGAAAAAACGTAGTTGTGGTAGCTGATTTCCAAAAAAAATGTTCAGTAAAATTTGTTTTTTTTCCTTCATTGTTTGGCATCCAAAATTTAAATTTGGTACATCTGAATTGTCCCCCAAAGGCCCCCAATCCTGCGCACCCCTCAGAAAATTCGCCGTCAACAGTGCTTAAACTTTTTCATTTTAAAATTTATCCCCGGGGTTTAAAAAATTTATTATATTTAATTATTAAAAAAATTAAAAATTTTTAAATTGGGGGGCTTCATGGTGGGGTTCTTAGAAAGCACTGGTAGGGGCCAGCAAAACGGCAAAAATAAAATTGCTTGTACTGTTACTCGGGTTGGATTGAGCTTTTAAAAACCCCGTGGGGCTGGTTTTTTCCCTTAAGTCTGTAATTGCCTTACTCTGCCCCCTACAGAAGGGGGATTCCCCTTTGGGGAATAAACTAGCGGGGTTTGGCATAACCCCAAATACCCCTTATATTTTACACCCGGAACCATAAGTCTGTTCCAGGGTAATTTTTGCCCGAATTTTAGAGATACATTCTCCCCGCTTGGGGTACACCCTACATACCTAATACAGGGGGGAAAAAAAAAATTTGTTATCACTTCTGTTTTAGATGCCTATGATCCACATGCCGGCAATTTTGGTATAAGGGCTAGAATGGGGATAAAGCCATTAAACTGGGCCCCCCCGTTTCCATGACAGTTATCTTGTCAGTCCCCCGTAGAAGGGGGTTTTTATGGATCCCTAAAAGTCCTTTTCCATCTTTGTATCCCGGGCACCTCCCAACTTCGTTAGGGGACTTTTTCACAACAACAATTAATCCCCAACTTATCCCCCCTTTATAACAATCTTTTTTTACCCCCCCTCCAAATATTCAAATGATTAACCCCAAAATTTTAACACAGAATTTAGCTCCCTGACACTGGATAGTATCTTTTCCCAAAACCCCCCAAGGGATTTCCCAAAATTTCCTTCAGACCCCCCTATTTTTATATTAGAGTGCTTCCATCACTTGTCACTTTACCCTCCCCAAATGTACAATTGAGGATGATTCATACCCCACCCACTCCCTAATCTGTGTGGGTGTTTGATGCCTGATGCACAACATTGCAGTGTTGTGCCATCGGATTAGCAAATGTGGTGCCTGATGCTCAACATTTCTAGTCTATGCATGGCCCCACATAACTTGGGTAGGATACCACATATGTAAAACTGAAAGGAATGTGAAGGATCTGTGTTCATGACATGGTTAGCGAGTCAGCATATGTGTAAGAATACAGATATGCTGACTGTAAAAGTACTGATGTTGTTTATTATGGTTTCTGCAAGAGATGTCCTGTTTTTTATGTTGGTAAGACTAATAGACCCTTCAAAGACAGAATTTTAGAGCATCTTCGTGATATCAGGAATAAAAAACATACAAATGCACTTGCTAACCATGTCATGAACACAGATCTTTCACATTCCTTTCAGTTTTTTGTTTTACAACAGATACTTAAAAATTTGAGAGGAGGGGATATAGAAAACATTACTGAAGGTTGTGAACAAAAATGGATAATGAAACTTAACGCAGATAAATATCCAGGTCTTAATGGCACTACATCTCTGGTTCCTTTTTTGAAAGCCAGACGTCTTAAACACAAATAGTTTTACATATAATATTTATTGTCTTTTATAAATTCATCTTATATGTTATTTTTTATATGCTTGGTAGAGGTCCATGCTATGTATTTATGTTAAATCGACTTATTTTCACTTTTTTGTATGTGTTTTTAAATGCTTCTTTAGGTATGACATCATTAATTATGCTAATTGGTTTCAAGAGTATTTAAGCTATGAGCAGTCTCAACATTTTGTCTGAAGAAGCAACTGAGTGTTGCGAAAGCACTTATCTGTTTTCTCTTGTCATTAAATTAATTTTTATTTTATTGAAGACGCTATTGTGTGTTACCTTGGTGCATTGTTGTTTATCCTTAGCTTTTGATTTTGTGCACCTTGGTTTTACCTACAGCAGTTTTTTGTTTGGCATTATACCTTTCTACATATATTTGGAATGTATTACAGTGACCTTCCTGAGGTGACTAGACATTGTATTCAAACTTTTGAAAGGATGATTCCATACTCCATTAAGTTTTGCATTTTTTCTTGTGATATATTATATGCCATCTCCTGCATGGTCTGGGTTGTGCATATCTTTATCATCAACCAAGGCTCTAGGGCTGATCCAGCATTACCTGCAACATGTATAATACATTGTTTGCTACATGCTGCCTGCAACACGTAGCAAACAATGCATTATATACTGCCTTCTTCCTGTTTGTATGGTACCTGTGTATTGACACAGATACCACACAAGCAGGGAGCAGACAGCATATAACATTGTTTGCTGCATGTTGCAGGTACTGTTGCATAAGCCCTAGAGCCTTGGTTGATGGCATGCATGTATAATTACCAACCAGATGACCTTGTGGGAAGTCCCTTTGCAGGAACAGTTAATATAGGCAAGTGGTACACAGACATTATAAGTAATGCCCTAGGCAATTCTGGACCATTTAGCAGTTCAAGAAGTGGAAGGCACTTCCTTTTAATGCATTTTGGGACCTCTTGGACAGGATGAAGCCTTGATAGCAACATATGTGAAAGCTGTGGCTCCCATGACCTCAAGAAAATATACCTTGACATAAAATCCTGCATGGTAGTGGTACTGTCCTCTGCTTTCTTGGAAACCGGACATGTTCCTCAACATACTGTAGCATATTTTCAAGGTTGATGCTTGGAGTATCCATAACATGTCCCCCACAAACCACTGAAATGCAGAAATGTCCCTGTAGCAAAGATGACTAAGGCTACTCATACCTTTGTATTCACAGGAATAGGCATACCATACATCCCCCTTGATTCCACTTGTGGGTCATCCAGTGTGGCTAAGTCCTGTACAGTATCTCTGCCACTCAGAAGTGGTTCACAGTCTGCAGTCTCTAGTCTGATATGGCAGATGTCTGTATTGGTGCAGATGGCTACACTGTTAAGAGGTTCAGGCACTAGCTTCAGTAGCATAGCTAGGGCTGGGTGAAGAGGGCAGCTGCTGCAGGTGCAAGGTCCAAGGAACATGATCTTCAGATGCTGATAGGGTGGTTGATAATTACTGGTATTCCGTTTGGGAATGCCTGTACTGCACTTGCTGTCAAGGCTGAGGCATGTCAGCTGTGTGGTATTTAGAATGTAGTAAACCACTTGTTATATTTTTAGCAAGCAGTTTGTTACGATTTAGAACATTTTTGCTTCTCATCCTGATTTGGATGAGAGGACTTTTTTTTTTACTTCTCAACTTAGAGTTGAAGGAGATGCCAAACTGGGGAGTTGCACACAGTACAACACTATCTAGCTACGGCTCTGTCACTAAAAGAGGCACCCAATACATACTGCCATGCTATGGCTGCTTTTACTTTTATTTTTATCATGACTTATGTATACCACAAATATTGGCATTCTAAATGGGTATGTGCCACCATTTTTGTTATATTTTTAAATTGGTATGCTATTTTGGTTTCCTTCATTTGCATAATTCTTGTGGCTCATTTACATATCATTATATACCCATTACCATGCACTGCATACTCTGCTATATTGAGTGTTATACATTTGAAACTAATTAGTATTCCAAAACGTGTACACTGATTGGATACCCCAGTTGACGTGCCCATTATAAGTCAAGCTTATCCCAATAGAAAGATGTCCAGCTACTAAGCTGTTATTGAGCAGCTGGACTTTCTATTAATCTTTAAATATTTCATGAGGGACAGAACAAAATATAAAAAAAATCAGGACACACTGGAAAACTCTGGACAGTTAAGTTATATTTACTGTAAGATCTGTGGTAATGCTGATGTCCTTCTATTCCAATGTTGCAGTATTCTACTTGTGGGTTTACCCTTCTTCCTTTCCAGTTGCGTCTGGCCAGGTTTCCAAAGATTTTTAGTCCCTCTTTTTGCGTCGGACATCTGACATGGCTGCAGGAATGTGGGCCATAAAAATGACGTCTGGACGCACCAGTCCTCAGAATTTTTCAGCCGCCATTCATATGCCAGGTGCTCCAGCTTCTCTCTGATGTCAAATCAAAAAAAGATTGTTAAGTACCCCGTTGGGGATTCTTTCAGTCCTACTTTATTTATATATAGTCTGTTAATGTCATCCAGAAAGGGCAAATGCAAGTGCGGTCGGCAGATTGCCCACAAAGACATCCATGATCAGTGTCTCTTTTCTTTAGGCAGGGAGCACAACTGAAAAATTATATGGTACTAGACACTCAGCTGGGTCACTATTGAAAAAATATTTGGCTCTCTGCTTACTGCTTCTTACTGCTTGCTCTTGCTGTGGGATTTGAAGTCTTCTTAAGACACTCAGTCTTGCTGGCTGGATTCTGCTAAAATTCAAAGTCTGGTTATATTTGCATTCACAGTCTGTTGCATACAGAAACGTGCAGAATATACACTGATGAGAGAATATACTTTGCAGCACCTGTCTTTAAGAGCAGTAACCAATAACTTTTATAATAAACCAAACTGGACAAACGTTGCAGCTTAAAAGTACTGTTCCAGCTTTACTTCTCATATAGTACAGATGATGTGAGAGATATACCATTTACCTCAGGACTTGTGTCCCTACCATACCTCTAACATAACTAGATTTAATACAGACTTTTTATACATATTTTAGTTAAACATACACCCTCTTGGTTTTGGAAAGATACTGCCTTGATGACGCAAATGCTAACACATCTGTTCTTGTGCAAATGCTGATAAGTAAACTGTCTTCAAGGAAACGCCTTGTGGATTAGAAAAGCACATTTTTAAACTTTCTTAGAAAAACATGTCCTGTTGTCCAGTGAAAGCAGATTACATTCTTGTCATGTCTGTAAGAAGTCAGTTTTCTTGATGTGTGTGTAATACGCTCATAAGTTCCTTATTTTTTTAAGCCACAGTCATTTAGTATGGTTGCTGATCACATATTACTAAACTCTCTGCATTTAAGCAAGCTTTTTCTTTCAGCATATTTACAACAGAATTAATTTCAACCTTAAATTCATAATATCTAACAATTCCCTCTGTTTTTAAACATACTCAAAACATTTTATACTGATATGTATTTTTTATTACATTATATAGAAAACACAAGAAACAAACTTTTAGTCTTCTTTTGATCAAAATGCAATTTACATAGTTAAGTATCACTTCCAAAACTGAATGTATTTAACAACTTTTTCTGTTGCAGACCATTCTGTAAAAATATTTTATCAGTTATGAGCTGTGTCTGCTTTAGTTTAACTTGATTAATTTATTCCTTTGCAATTACAGAATTTAATTTATGACTTAGAACTGTTTCATTAACTCTTTGCAACTTGTTGAATTAACTATAAGAGACAAGAACCATGTGCTACTGCAAGCATTTATACACTACTGGAAATATACAGTTTCAATGTCATTTTAACCATAACATTGTGATCATGTTTTTGAACTGCTCATTAACATCTTGGTAAAATACTGAACTGGGCTTAGATAATAAATATTTGAAAGCAATTATTTTACTGGGGTAAAACCAGTGATATTACAACTTGACAAATTACTTTTAAACTTATTACAATGTATTCTGTACAGTATGTATTTACACAGACTGTTTGCTATTCATGCATTTCAATCTAGCAGCTATCCTGAACCCAATTTTTTAAAACATGGTTTTTCACACATATTCATTGCTAGACATTAATTTAATTTGTACTTAATTCTTCTGTATTTGTACATACAAAGACTATAAAGTAAATTTAGTCTAATCTTACAAATTTAATAGCATTAATATTAAGCAAAATCTTGGAAAATGTTTATGTCTCTTTAGAAATATCTAGTGGAATTGATACCAAATCCATATGTCCTGTTATTTTCTTTTTTATACCAACATTGTTTGGTCAAAAACATATGAAAAAATAGTGACCATTCTTGCTCAATTTATACATTTCTTTACTTTCTCTTGTATATCTTTAATCAATTTTAAGCCATCTCTTGTTTTTTTTTAAACCATCTTTTGTATAGCTTTACAGTTTAACAGTTTGTAAATACAATTTAATACTAAACAATACAATAATAACCATTATGATGGCTATTAACTTGTAAAATATCTTATCCTGTCAGGTTTAATCTGTGTTTAATACAATAATAACTAGAATGACAGCTATAAAATATTTTATCCTATTACCAATATTTCTAATGCACTAATACCTGTTTTTTCCTCCCCCTTAAAGAGTATTGTCAAGAAGGAATGAGATATTATTTTTCTTGTAGCTTTATTTCTGACTCTTGTGCAATACTGCTTATACAGTCAGTGTAAAACTGAGAAAGTACCCCCCCCCCCTGTAGTACTGCAGCACTGTTTATCTGTTTTATAATGTATGTCAGCCCAACACTTTGGTTATACATTTGCTTTATTAGGTTATTCATTTTTTGTTTTCTTTTCTGTTGCTTTTGCTAGTAGTTATTTGTACCCTCCTGTATACTTTATACTATAACCCATCTGTTGGCTATACTTGATGTAACTAAGTTTTTTTTTTTTTTTTTTTTAATCAGGGACATATATGCACAATTGTGATGTTTTATTATAATTACCAAATAGTGTTGCATGTGAACATTTTAACAATTATGTTTTAAATAATAAGTTTTTAGAAAAACTCAAGCCACTTGTCTAGCAGTCTTGTTTCTTATCTTATCTTTTCAACATTTCCTGTAACTATTCATCCAGTTTAGGAAGGTCTGAGCTCACATTTCAATTAACACTTTTTAGCATTTTTCCTTTAATCATCTGTTAGTAAAATGCTGTTATAAAACACTTAGTATTATATTTGTGATTTGCATAACTATGCAAACTAAACATTATTTTACAATTTGTTTACATATTTTTAACTTTTGATTTCAGTATTTTTTTATTCATTTAACTGTTCTGACTTCATTTTACAAAGATTGTTTGACTAATACCATCCGTGATTTTATTTCTTTTTAAAATTCAGAACTTTAACTGTTTGGTGTGGTGTTACTATACAATTATATAAAAAAAATGTAAAAAAATAAATAGATATTAGCTTAACAAACACATTTATATATTTACATTATTTATATTTGCTGTTATCTGCCTGTTATTCTTGTGCATTGTATAAAAAGAAAATACATGCATGTCAGTCTTGTGACTTTAAATCTTTATACAAGCATGTCAGTGTTGTGACTTTAACTTTTTACTCTTATTATCTATTTTTATTTAATTTTATACACTAGGACAGTTTTGTTTACCTTTTGACTATGCTAAGAATGGCAGTCATATGCTCTCCTTTAATGTAGTACTGATAAATATATTGCTTTAATTGAATGGAAGTTTTAAACATTTGAGAATGATTTGTATTTCACCATCCTACCATGTAAGCTTAACCATTTTCAAAACACAAACATATTATAAAATATATTTCTTTTGCACAGATCAGCTGTAGTTTCCTACTCTTTCCCAATGTATGAAGGAAGTCGATCTCTGTCAGTTCAGCTAATCTATTTTCTTCATCTTGTAACTGTGAGTCTCCTCATAGTCTGCCTGATATGTCTCAGGAACCTGTTCTGCTGAATTTGAAACTCCTATGCACTTTTGAAAAAATGTTTGTATAACTTGTCTAAACTTCCTGAACTCATTGTGTCTCTTTTTTAGAAGTTTACTACATTTTTTGTAACAAAATGTACTAAGGGTTCTATCAGTAGCTGATTTTACTCACATGTGGTGACAGGACATAACTGTTTAACATATGAATATAATGGAAACACTTTATCATGAACAGATCTGTCTTCACAGTCTATTGTTTTAGCAATATTATGCAATACTTTTTTATGGCATAATACACAAAATGCAGTTTTTGTTGACGCACACAATAACCATTTGTCATATTTCACATGGTTTTCTTTGAGATACCAGTCAAATATTGTAATACATTTGCATCAACCTGCCCTACTAAGGTTTTACATTTACTAATATGCTGTGTATACCAACATTGCAATTTACTATCCATACTGTCTAATAATATACAAACTGTCTAAGAATATACAAACTATGTAAGAATATACTAACTGTTTAACATCATCCACACTAAATATGTGACATAGAAAAAGTCTTACCAGTTAGCAAGAAAACAGGTGATCAGGCTATTGTTGCTGATGGCTAGAAATTTTTCAGAGTCACTTGAGAAGCTGGGAAAGCACAACAGGCAGTGGACTGTTGGGCTAGTGGATATCCCCCTTTTCTTTAGTGAAATTATGGCACTGCGACTGGAACTTCTGTCTCACTCCGGATGTAGACGTCTAAAAAACTTTACTACTGCAAGCTGCATAAACTGGAATACTTCTGTTCAAAATTGACACATACGTACAAATGTTAGTTACTGCAATTTAACTGAAGTAACCCTCTGCAGGGCTTACCATCACTCCCCCTGTGTTTGAATGCAGATTATAGGTTCAAATGCAGGTATTAAATTTTAGGTTCAAATGCAGATTTTAGGTTCAAATGCAGGCTAGCTTGCCATTGAAAAATTATATGGTACTAGACACTCAGCTGGGTCGCTATTGAAAAAATATTTGGCTCTCTGCTTACTGCTTCTTACTGCTTGCTCTTGCTGTGGGATTTGAAGTCTTCTTAAGACAATCAGTCTTGCTGGCTGAATTCTGCTAAAATTCAAAGTCTGGTTATATTTGCATTCACAGTCTGTCGCATACAGAAACTTGCAGAATATACACTGATGAGAGAATATACTTTGCAGCACCTGTCTTTAAGAGCAGTAACCAATAACTTTTATAATAAACCAAACTGGACAAACGTTGCAGCTTAAAAGTACTGTTCCAGCTTTACTTCTCATATAGTACAGATGATGTGAGAGATATACCAGTTACCTCAGGACTTGTGTCCCTACCATACTTCTAACATAACTAGATTTAATACAGACTTTTTATACATATTTTAGTTAAACATACACCCTCTTGGTTTTGGAAAGATACTGCCTTGATGACGCAAATGCTAACACATCTGTTCTTGTGCAAATGCTGATAAGTAAACTGTCTTCAAGGAAACGCCTTGTGGATTAGAAAAGCACATTTTTAAACTTTCTTAGAAAAACATGTCCTGTTGTCCAGTGAAAGCAGATTACATTCTTGTCATGTCTGTAAGAAGTCAGTTTTCTTGATGTGTGTGTAATACACATAAGTAAGTTCCTTATTTTTTTAAGCCACAGTCATTTAGTATGGTTGCTGATCGCATATTACTAAACTCTCTGCATTTAAGCAAGCTTTTTCTTTCAGCATACTTACAACAGAATTAATTTCAACCTTAAATTCATAATATCTAACAACAACCACGAGAACTGCACCATTTGCCGATTGTTTGTCTCAAAGACCTTACGCCGCAGTTTGCAGGCCTTACATTTAGATTTGGAGAATCAGCCCTTGAAACAAATAGTGTCAAGGATGGAGGTCATGGCCAACGTCCCATCTAAGCCACCTAGGAAGAGGGCCAAGTCCTTGCAGCCTACTTCGTCAGCTGCACTTCTGTCTGCCGTACCTGTCTGTAGCCGATGACAGCTTGGCTGAGGATCTGGCATCCACCGGTGTAGATAAAGCAGGTACCTCTGAGGAAGCCACACATTCTCGAGTGGCTGACCCGTCCACAGAGTGTTTACCAGCACCTGCCTTAGATGCCAGGGGGAAACCAGCGTTCACTCTGGCCCCATCAGACACCGCATCCTCCATCCCGACACTTAACCGAAAACTTATCTCTAGCCAGACGCCAGTGAAGCCTTTAAAGAAAAAGCAAAAAATAAAACACCTTACTCCAGCTTCTGAAAACATGCCGGATTGGCAGGCCTTCAGCCAGAGCTTGTTCAATGCTTTTATGGCCCTTAGGCCTTCTGCAGAACCCTCTGCCACTGCTCCTTCCCTCCTTCATCCCAGACCGCTCATCCCTGAAAGGAGGGTAGAGCAGCCTGAAGAAGAGGGATTGTCCGATTCCTCTGAGGATTCTCTTTCGTACTCCTCCCAGATCTCATCCCCCCACGATATGGATCTCCTGAGGAGGGCTCCGTTGAACTTGACTCCCCTGTAGAGGATCTAAGCTTTGGGAAAACTATTAAGATGAAAGACCATTTTAAGTGGCAATCCTCTGATATTACTGAGGTTTTATGACCTTATTCATCTGGACTCTCTTAGTCCTTCTGCCATCCCTCCTATTCAACCAGCATTCCTGGATGCATTTGCCTCAGCCTCCATTAACCCAGACTCCCAACCTCCAGCCCCACGTAGAGCAGACAGACTCTATAAAGTCCCTGAGAAGGAGAAATTTCTCTTTAAGTGCCCTCCCGCTGACCCTGCCACTATCTCCAGCTCTATGGATAGGGCCTCAAGCTCCTTCCTACCACTTCTATCCTCCCAGCTGATAAGGACAGCAAGACTATGGAGAGGTAGGGAAAGAAAATCTAAGCATCTGATACCCTCTCATTTAGAGCCACCAACTACCAAACTCATATTCCTCAGCTCTGCTGGACAGAGCCACTAAGGATTTAGATGGAATCCCTGTCTGTGCAGCTAAAGCTTCTTTGTCTTCACTGATAGCACTTATCTCTCAAGTGAATAAACATTCCTTAAGAATGCAGTTATGATGCAGCGGAAGCCCCAGCCAGGTCAACTGCGTCAGCTTCAGTACTAAGAAGGTACTCATGGCTGCAACTCAGCCTCTCCCAGATGACTGCAGGGCCAGACTCCTTGATGCACCTTTGGATCATTCAGCCCTTTTTGGTGCAAAAATGGCTGACCTGTTTAAATCCTTGCAACAGACAAGAAAAGAATTATAGGACCTAAAACACCTCCTAGTCAAGAAAAGAATTATAGGACCTAAAACACCTCCTAGTCTCGCCTATTCCAAAGTTCCAGAGGAACTCCCTGGCAAAGACACAGTTTATCAGGAAATCCTCCAGAACTGTAGCTCCCCAATCTAGAAGACTCCCTAGAAGACAGCCTCCTCAGCCTAGGCCTTCTCATTCTTCCAGCCAAAGGCCTCCCTTTCCTGATAGGGCAGGTAGTGTTTGAATGACTGCCAAAATTTCAGCCCTCACCCCCCTCATTCATACCCCTATCTACCTGTCTCTCTCACTGCCTCCCTGCATGGTCACTTATCACCTCAGACAAATGGGTTCTGTCCATCATACAGAATGGGTACTTCATGTCCTGGATCACCCCCCTTCAAGACTTGGGCATACCACAGCCTCCTCCCAGTCATCAGGTTTTGCAAACCCTGCTACTACAAGGCACCTTAGAACCAGTACCTACACAGTCAAAAAGAAAAGGATTCTACTCCAGAATCTTTTGGTACCCAGAAAGGAAGGACCATGGATGCCAATTCTAGACCTCTCACACCTCAACCCTTTCCTAAAAGTTCCTACTTTCAGGATGCTCACCCTACCTACTCTCTTTCCACTCGTCCTTCCTCAGGGTTTCATGGCAACCCTAGACATAAAAGATGCTTACCTTCACATATCTATAAAGCCCACCTTCAGGAAATACCTGAGATTCCTGTCAGGCTCATCTCACTTTCAGTTCCGTGCCTTGCCTTTTGGGCTTTCTACTGCCCCCAGAATATTTACAAAATGCCTGGCTCAGGTCATCGCCTACTGCAGGGAAAAGAGAATCCAGTTACTCCCTTACCTAGACGACCTCCTGATTCAGACAAAAGACAAGGAAACTCTTCTACGGCACTCCCAGGATCTTCTGGTACTCCTATAGTCTCTAGGATTCATGATCAACTTCCCAAAATCCCACCTCAACCCCACACAGGATATTGTCTTCCTGGGTTGCAGGATCAGGACAGACCTCATGAAGGCCTTCCTTCCTGCAGAAATGGTAGTATCACTCTGCCCTACAATCAACAGAACTGACTGCAAGCCAGTTTGAGACTTTTAGGTTACATGGCAGCTACCATTCCCATGTTGCCCCTAGCAAGGATGCACATGAGGAAACTAAAGTGATACCTTCCGTCGGTGTGGACCCAGCACTCCCACCCTTTAGAGTACAGGATCCCCCTGCTCCCCTGCTTACATCAAGGACTGAGATGGTGGGTGTTTTAGGTAGCCCAGAGCCCAAGACTCCCTTTACAAGCACCCTCTCCCTCCCAGACCATGCACACAGATGCCTTAGATCTGGGCTGGGGAGCAACTCTAGGGAAAAGGAAGGAACAAGGTTTGTGGACAGACACAAACAAAATCACATAAACATCAGAGAAATGAGAGCCATCCTCCTTGCTCTACAGGCCTTCCGGCCCTCTAAAGATATTCACAGACAACACCACAGACCAAATCCTACCTTCTATGCGGACTAGCTCTGCGGGCATGGGAAATGGCTACCTCTCAGGGGATCACCCTTCAGGCAGCCTACATTCCATGATACAAAACACCAAATACCTCAAAGCGGAGCAACCACTGAAGAAAAACGAGCCAACAATAAGTAGACTGCAAGTCAAATTTTATAAATGCTTCGGGTACCTCAGCCTCATGCCTTCAGGGAACATTTTACATTTGCAAAGCAGTCAGTATTTATACAATAAAGTGAACTGATTAGCAATCAATTAATTACTTAGTGTCCCACACAATTACCACCAAAAGATTTAAAAACACAGTGCATACCCCCTACAAACAACATAGTTAACACTGAAAAAACTAGTTTTAAATGATCTCTAAAGTCATACCATTAGGAACTAACTTTCTATAATTAATGATGAATCTAGATTCTAACTGCAGTAGTTTATGCACAAAATCATTGCTTTCAAGGCTAGCATCTCACGTTAGAAACACAAAGAGTTGTTGGCATGAGTGGGGGGGGCATTAAATAGCAAGAGGATTTTTATTGGGCTTGTGTGGATATCAAGTCATTGCACACCAACATTAGAATCCGTTGGGGGTTGGAGGCAGTAAGATGTTGGGTGAAAGGCCTCGTACTACCTTCATCGTTCAGTTGTTAGAATTTTCCTTCACACACAATTGTTTTGTTTTTGATGAAGAACATTTTTTACAGAAAGAGGGTACAGCCATGGACGCATCTCTTGCCCCCTATTATGCCATTTTGTTCATGGCATATTTTGAAAATTTATTCATCTATTCTAAAGATTTTTTTTGAAGAAAGTTATCGTATATAAACAATACATAGATGATTTAATTTTCTTGTGTAAGGGTGGGTTGAATGAATTTGATGTGTTCATGGCTAAATTGGACAATAATCCTTGTGGTTTGGAATTTGCGTACAGAACTCACAGATCCGAAATGCAGTTTCTTGATGTCAAATTATTATAATATATATTGGGTTTGATGGGAAGGTACAATTCAAACCATTCTGTAAGGCTACTGCTGTGAACAATTATTTGCATGCCAGCAGTTCTCATCCTTCACACTTAAGTCACTTCCATATGGGGAATTCAAACTCATTTATAACAATACCTCTGATAGATTCCAGTTGGAATTGGAGTTCAGCAAGATTAGAAGTAAGTTATTAGAGAGGGGATGTCCGTTGAACTACATTTTTAAGGCTTAGGACAAGGCAAAGGGGGTTAAAGATTTGTTTGGCATTGAATCCTCTTTTGGAGTTAATCACAGAGGGATTGGAGTTGCACACGATAGGGTGAGTTCTTGTCACACCAGTCGTGAAGAGGCATTGCTTTTTAATAGATTTTCTGCCTTTTCTTCCATTCTCAGAGATCTGATTAAAAATGTATGACCTATTATCAGTGAGGATAATAACTTGCATGGGTATTTCCCTGATAGAGTAACCTTCTCTCATAGGAGATTTTTTAATCTGAAGAAATTATTGCGTTTTAGAAAAGAGAGGAAAGAAAATGGGGAAGTAAGTTCTTTCCCCTGTGGTAGATGCAAAGCTGGCAGCAGAATGCGGAATTTAAATGGGGCAGACATCAGTGGAAGAAAATATAGGGCGAATGACTATTTGAACTGTAATTCATGTGTGATCGTTTACATTTTGGATTGTGGTTATTCTCCTTCTAAATGGTATATAGGACAAACTAAAAGAAACGTTAAATTGAGAAGTTTGGAAAATCTTGGGGATGTGAGAAATTCAAGACTGGACAGTCCAGTTGCTCAGCATTTTAATTTTACACACACTGATTCAATAGATAGTATATTCTTTAGTGTACTTGCTACACCTTCAGGTGACAAGGCCAGTAGCAATGATTTTGTGCATAAGCTATTGCAGTTAGAATCTAGATTCATCATTAATCATAGAATGTTCGTTCCTAATGGTATGAATTTAGAAGCTGATCTCAATATTTAAAATTAGTTTTTCAGTGTTGACTATAGCAATAACCCACGCCTGGGTGTGGGTAATGCGGGATTTACACACGGTTGGCGTGGTTTGGTCCCGAGGGCGAAGCCCGAGGGACGAAACAAAGACAACCGTGGGTAAATCCCGCATTACCCACACCCAGAAGTGGGTTATTGCTATTATACTATGACATTATTTAAGAAAAGAAATAATTACTTTTCTTAAATAATGGCATTGTATAATGCCTCCTTGCTGCCCTTCCGCAGCTATCTGGTATCCGCGGCAGTTCTGATGTACTGCGCATGCCTACGCGGTACATCAGAGCTGTGGCCAAAGCAACGGAGAAAGCAAGATCTCCCTTGCTTTTTACTGTTTCACTATGTTAAATGGGTTTAACATAGCGAGACAGCTTTAAAATAAGCAACGGAGATCTCCGTTGCTTATTTTAAAGCTGTCTCGCTATGTTAAACCCATTTAACATAGCGGATTATCAGGTTTAAAAAGTCAGTAGATTAAACACAACGGAGATCTTACTTTCTCCATTGCTTTTTACACCTGTCTCACTATGTTAAATGAGTTTAACATAGCGAGACAGCTTTAAAATAAACAACGGAGATCTCCGCTGTTTTTAAAGAAAGCTGCTATAATCCTTAACATAGCTTATTAAAAAGCAACGGAGATCTCCGTTGCTTTTTTTAAACCTGTGTCGCTATGTTAAACTCTTTTAACATAGCAAGACAGTGTTTTAAAAGAGACTTATACTAATGGAAAAAGTCCGGGCGACCGGACCTTTTTCCATTAGTATAAGTCGATTTACAACGTGCACTCTGGCCAATCAGCGTGCACGTTTTGGAATATTAATGGGGGGGTCATGGTATAATATGTTGTTTGTAGGGGATATGCACTGTGTTTTTAAATCTTTTGGTGGGAATTGTGTGGGACACTTTAAGTAATTAATTGATTGTTAATCAATTCACTTTATTGTATAAATACTGACTGCTTGACAAATGTTCCCTGAAGGCGTGAGGCTGAGGTACCAGAAGCATTTATAAAATTTGACTTGCAGTCTATTTGTTGTTGGCTCGTTGTTTTTCTTCAGCCTGCATTCCATCCCTGCACAACTCCCAGGCAGTTAACCTAAGAAGAACCATTTTAAACAACCATGAATGGATGCTGCAAAGAGATGTTTTCCTGAATATGGTCCACAGGTGGGGTATTCCACAAATAGACCTGTTCGCATCCTCCATAAACAGGAAACTTCCTGGCTACTGCACCAGAACACCAGACCTCAAGGCATTAGCAACAGATGCCTTCTCGATAAACTGGAAGGGGAAATTCCTGTATGCATTCCCCTCCCTTCCCATTGATACAAAAGCTCCTGCTGAAAGTTCAGCAGGACTCCCCCAAAATCTTGCTAGTGACTCCTTATTGGCAAAGACAGCACTGGTTCCCCCCTTCTTCTTCACCTGTCCAAGGGCAATCACCACAAGTTACCCCCTTCAGTGGACCTGCTCACACAGCACAAGGGTACTCGGATACACCCACAGTGGCAATCCATGCACCTCACCCTGTGGCTGACAGGATTCTGATCCCCATCAGACACCTATATTACGAGGACATGCTCACTGTCCTGCAGGAGGCCAGGAAACCCAACACAAGGAAATCCTATCTAGTGTCACAAAAGATAGTTGGACCCACTGGAAAGTGATATGCTTCTCGTCCTGTCATACCTGTGTGAACTCATGCAGACAAGGTTGTCTTACTCATCTCTGAGTGTACATTTGTCTGCTATCTCTGGCTGACTCCCCCTGGATTCACCCCTTGCATTCAGACTCCCCTCTAAACTTTTTCTCAAAGGTGTATTACACTGAAGACCACCCAGGAAACTGTCTCCCCTCCCTGGGACCTAAACTATGTTCTAGAAAAACTCACTCTAGCCCCTTTTCCACATAGAAAACTGTATTGCTGGTAGCTCTGACTTCCACCAGAAGGGTTTTAGAATTGCAAGCTGTTATGGCTACACCACATTTCCTAATCTTCCACCTGGACAGGGTGACCCTCACGACAAAACCCATCATTCATTCCCAAAGTAGTGAATGACCTATCCTTGAACCAGCCCATCCACCTGCCCACCTTCTTCCCAAACCCACAGGGGATAGTGAGAGACTGATGCATTCCCTAGACGTCCACAGACAACTTAGGTTTTATCTACATGAAACCAAGCCCTTTAGGAAATCACACCAGCTGTTTGTCTCCTTCCACCCCAGGGCCATGGGGAAAGCTATGAACAAGCAGACCTTTTAGGCCTGTATCTCCCGGGGCATTTCCTTCTGCTGCCTACACCATGGTAAGACCTTGTGGGGCAATGTCAAGGCCCACTCCGCCAGAGCAATAGCCTCTTCTGGGGCCTCCTTTAAAGGGCTAGACACCAACTCTTTACTTGAGGCTGCCATTTGGTTCTCAGTGCACACTTTCACCAAACACTACAAACTGGATCATATCTCCAGAGCCAGGGTGGGGTTTGCCAGGGCTATCCTACATGGATTACTGGAAACTTCATCTAGGCCACATTCCAATCCTCAGTGAGTTTTGGCAGCCACCCACAAGTAGAATGTTACAACATTGGAATAGAAGGACATAGGAAAGTTGTGTAAAATCTTACCATAACCATAGATGTCCTTCTTCTCTTCCATGTTGCAGTATTCCTTCCCACCCACCTTCCCTGCTGGTATGACTGCACTTGCTCTCCTGGATGAAACTGGACAGGCTATGCCCAGGACCGTCTCTGATTGGGGCTTTTACTAGGATCTTAGCTGGTGCAGCAGACGTCACTTTTATGGCCTACATTCATGTAGCCACATCAGATGTCTGACGCACCAAGAGGGACTGAAATTCTTTGGAAACCTAGCCGGATGAAACTGGAGAGGAAGAAGGGTAAACCCACAAGTAGAATACTGCAACATGGAGAAGAAGGGCATGTATGGTTATGGTAAGATTTTACACAACTTTCCTTTACCTCTTAACTGCCCAGAATGTAGCAGTTTTAGAGAAAAAAAAAAAAAAAAAAACACAAAAGCAAAACGGAGAAAGAGAATTAAACTGCTACTGGAGTGCTGTTTCATACAGCCCCCTAGTACTTCCCTGATGTACTGTGCAAGCGTGGGAATGTACGCATCACGTGGAGCATGGCATGTCAGAACAAAAATGAATAGAAAAGTAGACTAAAGCACGATTGTATTACGGCATTAGTTAAGAAAGGTAAGTAATTTCTTTCTTGTATAATGTCATTGTATACTAGCAATAACCCCCTGCTGGATGTGGGTGTTGCAGGATTAACCCATACCCAGTCATGAGTTATTGCTAAATTGTGCAGTCACCATGTTCATGATTGCTGCTGAGTCTATAAATCCAGCCAGTATATGTGCATTTTAGGCCCATGTAAATAAAGATATTGGCATTTATGAAAGCTGTTGTATATTCTGTATGTTTGGTAATAAGTCATATACTACATATGTTATACTTGGATCTTATTTATAGTCAGCAACATGAGAGGAGTCAAATACACTTTCATTAAGCTGCAGTGGATGAGTTGCATGTAGAGGTGTAACATATCGTGTATGATCAAGTTATGGTATGTTAACATATTTGCATATTTTTTCACATTGATTAAATCACAGGGAGTAACTAATGTAGGCCATTAAAAATGGCATAAAAAGTCATTGTGATCTCAAGTAACCAAAAAGGAGTTTTTTTAATATGATTGCTGTGATTGGTATGTTATAATAATATTCCAGTAACGTCTGCTACTAGGTTTTGGTCAGATCAGAAGTAGGGCCTTAAAATACTTGGTGACATAATAAATATATAACACTATGATCATGCTGCAAGAAAAAAAGACGTTATCATATTTGTATTAATATTTCACTGACAGTCATGCCAGTCGTGTCAGGTGCCAGGTTACAAATGATAGTCAAAGAAGTAACAGATCTGAAATGTATTAATCCTGGGCCCATCAAAATGAAAATACCAGCAGTTGTGTACATCATCGATATGCAGATTTGCATATTTTAATATTGGTTGTCATAAGTGATATATTGAGCATTACCCGCTGTTGACAACATATACAGCAAGTACATTAACACCAGGCTGCAGTGTATGTGGTAAACATAAAGATGGAAAACAGTCTTATTGAGAAAAGTTATGTTAATTATTTGCATTAACATTTCACTAATCAAAGCAATGAAATAGTTGCAGCAAGAATGGCAAAAGTTACTGTCACTGGAAGAAAATAGCATAAAGTCTGTATGCTGTGGAAATGAGAACACTTATGTTTAGCATATAATAACTATAAACAACCATACTGCTGAGTGTGATATGCATGGTTTTACTTCAGCATTACAAATGGGTGTTTAAAACACAGAGTGACATGACAATGGACTTTCTGGCATTAACAGAAATGGAAACATAACCACTTGTTTGTTAGCTTGCGGTAAGAAAAATTGTTGTATTATTGTAATTGCATTAATGGCCCGCTGAGAAACCTACACCAGTAAAAGTGCCTGCAAAACTGTATAGAGGAGGGGAGGTTAAAGATACTGATACAAAATATCTGCATTTGGGGCCAATGGAAATGAAAATATTGGCATGTGTTTGTAGTAGTAATGCTGAAAGTTAGCTCAATTAGAAATATCTCTAGTCAGGAATCGCGTACTGTGTGGATATGTACAGCATCATGTGAGAGAAGGCGCTTAAGTGACATGAACTTCACTCATCTAGGTAAACAGAAGTGTAGCAAAACTGTAAGAATGAATTATGAAACATAGTATATTATGATAGTAAATTGAATAGTAAGAACCTTTTGCTGAAAGCGGACATTGCTATAGCAAACTTGCCACTAATACATGCATGTTTTTATCTAGTTCAGCTGCTGGAATGGTAATATTTTGCTGCTATAGAAAATTATGATCATTAAAGTAATTTTCATATTTGTGTAATTATCTCAGTAATTGAGCCTTAGCGCTGGATGATGGTACATTTTGAAGATGACTTTTTGACATATAAACCATGCTACATATAGAAGGTGTCTATACTGTGCGGTCACTGACCTATTGTAAGTTATTTACAGAAGTGTAGTAAAATAAGCATAAAGTCTGTGGGTTTTGCTACTTATACAATTATGAGTTAAACTTGTCAAAACTACATATATTACACAGGCCTGTGTGTTCTGAGCAGTTTCCTTGTTCACAGTTTTTACATTGCTGTTATTGTTCAGGAGTTTTGAACCATTTGTCTGAACAATGGTTTATAGAAATGGTTTGCCTGAGGGGGACGGGATGCTTAGGATGGCCCTATGAAGTTGGGCGGCGCAGTGGTGCAGCGGTTAATGCTGTTGCCTCACATCAAGAGGTTCTCTGGTTCGATTCTCGGCTGGGGTGCCTTCTGTGTAGAGTATGCATGTTCTCCCTACATTCGCGTGGGTTTCCTCCCACATTCTAAAGACATGCTTCTGGAGCATCCCCGAGCCTCCACTGAAAACGGGATCTGTGGAACCTAGTCAGACTTTCCTGGTCAACAAATGTTAAGTCACAAGTCTTTCAGGTAATTAAATAAAGATACCCAGTTTTTTTTTTCTTCTTTCTAATATCTCCTGGCATGGGGATTCAAATCTTAACTGCCTTTCATTGAATCAAATTAGTTTCTGCCTACTCTTGGAATTTAATTCCTGCAAAATGCAGCTATCCTTGTGTGTTTTTTCCATACCAGGGATCGAACATTGTGATTCCTCATTCCTCATAGACTTAATCAGTTATATTAGATTCCCTTTTGCCATTATATGAAGTAGACTACAGCTCTAGATGGCTCAAGTATTTTTCATATTTCATGTGTCTCAGCCCATGCGTTTGTATAATTATCTGGACTCTCACTGTTTTAACCCTGTAGCCATTTACATACAGCAATTAAATCAGAGGCAAATTTGAATTGTCATCTCATTGTGGAAAAGCATCACTTCTGCTTTCCTAAACTTTAAACTCCCCAGCAGTCTGTTGGTGCATTGAAGGATACTGTAGATATGAGTCCAAAAGGCAAATCTGCAATTCGCATTCATACTAAATTCTTGAATGAGTTAATAACTCTACTACTCTAAATGCTTATTAAACAAAATATTTTTTTGGGGGGGGGTGCTGGCTTCTTATTGTCCACTTCTGTTCTTTGATTAGGGTTTTCTGAATTTCTCTCTCATTTGTATTGTTGCAAACCACTTCCTACAACTTGACGTTATCCACCTTTTACTATGCTGGACTGTTCATAGGTTCATAGGTTTATACTAGGCTATCTGCCCTAAGGCATTTATAAGCCTAGCCCCCTTATATGAAAAAATACTGTGCCCATTAGTTTGTTGTGCCTCTGTCCAGCAGTGACACAGAGATGATTATCTCCCATCCACAGGTCTAGATTTCTCTTGAACAGAGTCAGCGAGGTGCTCTGCCTCACATGGACCGGGATTTTATTCCACAGCATAGGGAGTCTGAGTGATAAAGGTTTAAGTTGCTTGCTCTAGTGGTTTTGGTGGATTTGGATTTTTGAGGTGGAGCATGTCCATTAATTCGGGTTGGACATGGCCTTGTATGTCAGGCACATGTCGCCTCTGAGCAGACGGTATGCGACTGAATAGAGCTGGAGTTTCTTCAATCTGGCAGCATATGACAGATTTTGGAGTCCCTTTATCCTTTTGGTGAGGAACTTTTGGGGTCTCTCCAATTGCTGCAGATGTCTGGTGAGATACATGGGCATTGTACTCGATCATTGGTCTGATAAGTGAAGAGTACAGGGGAACAATGACCTCACTAGATCTGGATGTGAATCCTTCATGATCAGGTGGGCAATGTAGAAGGTCTTTCTAACCACTTTAGCAATGTGAGTGTCAAAGAAAGGCCACTGTCAACCTGGGTCCCCAGGTCCCTGATAACCTCTTCTGTGCTTAGTGGATTGCCACCTATATGGTAGCTTGGGGTTACCTTGTTTTGCCATGGCTCTGGCACCAGCTATCTGTTTCCGTGAGTCCCTTCTGAAGGATATCCGTGTCCAATGCACTTTCTGCAAACTTTGTCAAGTCCTCCCATGCTGGCCTGTACTTCTGAGAAGTAGATGCCAAACAATACCTGTGGGACACCACTTGTAACCGGCTTGGAGTCTGACACAGCGCCAGCAACTCTAACCCTGTGGGTTCTGTCCTTAAGCCAGTTTGCAACCCATCTTGTGACATATGGGTTTACATTTGGGTATTGTGGTCAAGGTAGGCTGTATGGACTGCCTTTCCCTCATCAATGGCCTTGGTGACTGACCAAGTTCAAAAGGCATGATCTTCCCTTGACAAAGCCAAACTGGGTCGGGTCCAATGTCTGCAAGTCCCCTATATCTTTGTTTTGAGCTCCATTATGATCCTCTCCATAGCTTTGCAGACTAGACTTGTTGAGTGGGACCACATCCTGTGGTAAGGCTGAGATTAAACAGCTGCCGGGTTAATTCCTCATTTAGAACACCATCCGGTCCCATTGATGCTGTGTTTTTAGCTTTAGAGAGAGCAGCTTTCACCATTTGAGATGTCTGGGAGGCTACACGATAGTTATCTCTCCTTTAGGGGAGAGGGTGAAGTTTGCACTGAACCTGTCTGCCAGTATGTTGGCAATGTCTGTGGGTTCAGTGATTTTTGTATCATTTTGGACTAATTCTGAGCATATCTGGGAGTTTCCACCCAGGTTCCTAACATAGCTGAAAAAGGCCTTATGATTGTCCTTTGAATCCATGGCAATTTTTCTCTCAAAATTGGCCTTAGTTGATTTTATGAGTGCTCGTATTTTTTTACTAATAATGATCAGGTCCCAGATCCCTTGTTTAGATACTGCATGTGACTGGTAAAATGGGTCACTTCTTTTAAGGACCCATGGAGATATAGCTATCCTTTTTTCTTTGCCAGTGATCTGCCCCTGTACTCCCCTTCCTCACTCTGCCCCACCTGTGCTCTTCAAGCCTGCTGCTAACTTACAGGCAGAAACTTCATTAGCAGTTCTGTCATGATGTTTATAATTTTTTTTATAGAATACTGCTTCCTCGCTTTGTTTTTTCCACCCGGTGTTGCCCATGTCATTGTTCCCCTCCAGTCCTGTTTATGGAATACTATATTTAAAAATGTCATATGCAGGTTATTTTAAAACCAAGTCCACAGTATGTACATTATGATCTGCCTATGAGCCTGTCATGCAATTCAAGGGGTTGTTTGAGAGTAAGCAGCAAGCTACTTACTGACATTGCCCTTCTACCTTAAATGTCTTTCCTACATTTCTTCTCCGTGCTTGCCATTCACTGGGATTACGTTAACCCAACTGGCCTTTCAAGCACCAATGACCATCCTAGCCCTACTTCTCTCATTATTTCTGTTAATGTCTGTTCACAGAATCTAGTCAGTGAATGGAGTTGTGTTGATTGCTTACTGCAACAGCTTGATTGCCTCACAGATTTGCACTTCTCTGTCTCCCGCCTTGTACATTTTGATTCTTGTTATGCGCTGTACTACTACTGTCTATTCCTTTACTGCTACAGATATTTAGTAACTTAACATTTAATGTTTTCCTACCTAATACATGCTCCATGTCTAGTGTACCCCCATGAGTTATATCCAGAACATAATTTATCTGTTTTTGTTAGTGTATTGTTTCTGAAGCATTGGTGGATGATGTGCATATTCTGCTCAGTAACCCATGCAGTCACATTGTTGAATCCCACAGCATCCTAAAAAGACACCTGGTTAGGCTTAAATGACTTGCAAGGGCAGCTAGCCTAGTACTTGCCTAAGACCCTATAGGACCATGCCATCATGATTCCACGTGAAGCCACAAATTAGTATGTTATTGGCAGGGACTACTGGGCTGAGGTAGTCAGCATGGCGCATTAAGTAATATGAGAGGAGTTACTGACCTTAAGAGCATACTACAAATGCTCACTACTGCATTTGCCTATAACCAACACCTGCAGTACCTAATTTACACTGTACTTGCTTGCTTCCCAAGATTTCAAACAACTTGCAGTCAGACCATTGCCTTCCACTGCTGTCTCACCCGCAGTTAAACTTGGCAAGATATGTTTTCACAGACACTCGTACCATTTCCCAGGAGAAGGTAATGGTACAATTCTCGTGATGGTGCCCTTTTTCCTGTCTCTACATTATAGGTTCTTAGGTTGGTACTAGGCTATCGGCCCTAGGGCCTATGCAAGCCTAGCCATAACAATTCCCTGGATATTTCTTCCTACAATATTTACTTCTCTGGACCTGTCTAGCAGGGTGACTGACATGATCCCCGGGGTGGATTTCCTATCTCCCATCCAGTCATCAAGGTTCCTTTTGAAGAGGGCCAAGGAGGCGCTCTGCTTGACATGTATGGGCAGTCTATTATTTATTACATTCTTCTTCCCTTTATCACTGTAATGTGCCTTTCTTTTTATTCACCTTGCTACTGACGTCTCTGCATTAAAGACTTTTTAAAAATGCGTGTTTCTAGCTAGTTTTCTTGATTCTCCTGTTTGAATTTATTTTGGGCTAACTGTTGTATTGTTTTATGTAAAGAAGGCATAGGGCTGCTTTTCTAGTGGTAGTAGAAGGTAGCCTGGTCTGTCAAGAGCTGGGAGTCTCACAAAAAGGTTTTAAGAGAGACTGCTTAATTGGTCAGAAGGCTATTTGCTTTGTTTAGTCAGTATTCTCGTCTGTATAAATTTTGCATCTTTTTACAACTCTAAGCTCATTTCGCAAAACTCACAAACACTTGGCTTGTATCCACTGCAATCCTAGCACAGATATGTACTTTAAATTGAATTTTTGCACTTTTACAAGACAGTTAAAAGTACCGCTGTTATATTTTCATATTATTTATTGCATTTTTCTGTCCTTTACCTCTGTGAAGTGTTTTGTTTTCACTGACCATGGTGCTAGTTCCTCTGCATTACAGTATCTTTGAAATATAGATTTCTAGCTAGTTTGCTTGACTGTCCTGTTTGAACTCAGTTTAGGATAACTGCTGAGTTGCCTTTCATTAAGAACGCCTGGGACTGCTTTTGTAGTGGAAGTAGAAGGTGGCCTGGCCTGGTCTGTCTGAGCTGGAGATCACATATGAGGGCTTTAAGTGAAACTGCTTGATTGGTCAGAGGACTATTTGCTTTGTTTGGTCATTTTTTTGCCTCTGTAAATTCATCATGTTTGTGTGATGCTGCTCACTGTGCAGCTCTGGCTAGCAGTGCCTTGTGCAGGTGCATAGAATTTAAATTTTCCATATAAAACGACCCCTGAAATTTCAACAGTACTTAGTAAGCTGTGCAAAGAGCCACTAATTTGAGCACTGGGAAGCACCTCCACAAGTTTGGACTTAGATAAACCTGATTGTAGTCTATACTGTTACAGCAGCCAAGTTAACCCGCTCTAATCCCCTCCTGTAGAACACAAAATGCTCACGTACTCACAAGCATGCACTTCCCTGCTACCTCTGCAGCAAACCTGGTGGATATGGGTGTCCAGAGGCCATGTATTGTCTCATGTTTATGGACAATGACTTAGTATCTCTGTGAGAGACGTAGTTACATAACACCACTGGAGGCAAGGCTCTCATACATAAGCACTTAGGTTGTCAGTTACATACATAATGCACTTACCACACATAGTATGGACCAAACACACGGACCCACATATGCTGAGGCTCTCAAATGCAATTTCCCTAAACCACAAAGACCTTCCACATACTGCACAAGCAAAAAGTTTCCTCAGCAACTTCAAGAGTATTCCACAAAATCAGCACCCAACATGACACATATGGCAAGATTCCATGTCTCAACTTCTAGGCGCATGAGACACACTACCACACAACCCAGTACTTCAGTAATAGGAGACTCCATTGTGAGGCAAGCAAATGTCTACTTTACCAGGCAAAGTAGGGAGAGAGTCACTGTCAGCTCTCTTTTAGGGGCCAGGATCCATCAGATCATGCATGTACTTAGGTCACTGAACAGTAAGTACCAGTGTGACTCCATCACAGTCCATGTGAGAGAAAATGACCTGAGATATACCTCTCTGCGCTGCGTGAAGAAAGACATGATGGAGCTCTTGGACTATGTGTCTCAGAGGTCAGTATGAGCCTAGCACCGAGCACCATTCTGCCTTCTCCAAGGATGATGCCACAATAAGAACAGAAAACAATTCACTTCACCAACTGGCTTACAGTATGGTGTCATTCAAAGGGCATGCAATATTTGTCAGCCTGGCAAGATAAACTCAACAGACCAGGCTGCTTTGTCAGGAAAGGTCTGCAACTGTCCACCTGGGATACTGAATATTGTCTAAAACCTTGTCCACTACTAAACAGCCTTTTTAATAGCCAACCTGATAAACCTACCAACACAGCTAAACTAGCCCATGAAAATCTGAATGTGTTACTACTCAAAGTCAGGAGTCCAAACAAGAAACTCCTCTCCCTCAAAGCTCTCCTCACCTTTGAGAATATAGATGTCTGTGCTGTCACTGAAACATGGTTCAAAGCCACAGACAGCACCCCAGCAGCACATGGCTACAGTGCCTTCCACACCTTTAGACCAGCTAGTACACAGGAAGGGACAAAAGGTGGTGGTGTCACTATTAAAATTAAAAATGATGCATCTCAAGTAGCACTTGAGCTCCTCTATGTCCAAGTTGCCTCAGACAAAGTCCCATGCCATAGTCTTGCAAACTATAGGTCCTCATGTATGACCCAAGAAAACCACAACACATACTTAAATATAAGGGAGACACTCACCAGTCAACCCAACATCATACTCATGGGTAACTTTAGCCCAATAAAAAGTGGTAGTAAGACATGACCTCTAATGTGCAGGACTACAGATTCCTGGACTTTGTAAACACAAACACCTTAGGACAGTTAGTGGGGACCAAAAGTACAGTTTTGTACTAATTTGCTGACACCAGCTAGATCAGCCTAGCAGACCAAAAACACAGTAAGCTTACATTACTATAAATGTTGTAGCTATAGCTTAAGCAGTCACTCTTCTTAAGGCAGGTACCATGTTCTGACATAACCTTAAAGATTAGTAGGTAAACCACTAGCCAAAGGCTGTTTAAATGGAGTAACAACACTATGCTTACAAATGTACTGCTGAATTGTACTTATTTTAAACTTAAATATATAGCAAATAACTACTTGTACAGGGAATTAAATACACAATATAAAAAAAATAAAACACCATCTGCAGACATTTTCAGCCTGCAGCTAACCTGTAGCTAAAAGATTTACAGTATTTTTTATTTTTTTTTTATTACCATCTCTCCTGTGAAGCCAGCAAAGTTGATTTCAGGAACATCTAGACATAAAGGCTACAACTTACATAAGGTCATCATATCGAACCACTGGACGTGCCTCACTGCAGAACCCACATGAGCACTTTTTCCTGTGTGCAGAGCAGTAGAGACTTTTAGGATTCAGTGCTTTTTGCTCTTATGGACTTCTGGTAATGGGAGTTTTGACACTTCCATCTCAGTGTGTTCCAGGAATCAATGTTTTTGGCTTCACACACATGATGATAATCCCTGTATGCACACTTGTGAAGGCTAACTGCTGCTACTGTTAAATAGTTGCTTTCTGAACTTGTGAATGACAAGTTGACAATGAATAAGTCCAACTAAGGAAACCACAGTAAAAAACTTTTCTAAAGCAGACTTCACCTTACTTAAGACAGAGGTGGTACATTTCACAGCCCCCACGCTGAAGGATAACACTGCCCAAGATGCAGAAACCTTTACAAATGCACTCTGAGCACCTACAAGGATGCATGGATCATGCCATCCTTAGCAAAACCAAGACTCACTCTAAGAGAAGGAAACCAGTTTATTGGACCCCTGCAATAAACAGGCTATACAATAGAAGGAGGAAACTAGTTCAGAAAAAAAAGCAAATCCCAAGAAGGAAAGACATCCCTGATCAGTATCAGTAAGAAACTGAGGTCCCTCATGAAATCATCCAAGACTAACTTTGAAAGAAAAATAGCCAACGATTCAAAAGATAACCACAAAGCCTTCTTTAGCTATGTTAAGAATCTAAGTGGCAACTCACAGATATGCACTGAACAAGTGCAAAATAGCACAAAATATACTGAACATACTGATATTGCCAACATTCTGGCAGATAGATTCAGTGCAAACTTCACCTCCCCCCCCCACCTCCAAAAGGGCCCACAACAGTACCGGAAAAGTGTAGTGTCCCAAAAATCACAGACGCACAGGTGAAAGCAGCCCTTTCAAAAGCCAAAAACACAGCATCAATGGGACCAGATGGTGTCCCAGTCTGCGTCTTGCACAAACTACAGAACGAACTAACCCCCACCTAAGCACGCTGTTCAACCTCAGCCTCTCCACAGGCTACGTGCCCATAGAATGGTGCAGAGCAACGATTATTCCTCTCCAAAAAGAAAGGGCCACAACTGACCCTGGTAACTATTGCCCCATAAGCCTGACTAGCCTGGTCTGCAAGGCTATGGAGCGCATCATCATGGAACTCATTAACAAAGACATTGGGAACCTCCAAACACTTGACCCAACCCAGTTTGGCTTTAAGGGCAGATTAGGCCTACTAAACCTGATTGACTTCTTCGAGACAGTCACCAAGGCCATAGACGAGGGAAAGGTGGTTCACACAGCCTACCTTGACCTCGCCAAGGCTTTTGACACCATTCCCCACTTGGGTATTACAGAAAAACTCACCAGCCTGAACATAAACCCCTATGTCACGAGATGGGTTGCCAACTGGCTTACAGACAGAACTCACACGGTAAGAATAGCGGGCTCCAGGTCCGACTCTAAACCAGTCACAAGTGGTGTCCTGCAAGGCTTGGTCCTGGGACCCCTACTGTTCGGCATATACTACTCAGAAGTACAGGCAAACACAGGAGGACTATGGCTAACCAAGTTCACTGATGATTGCAAACTGGTAGCCATAATTGACTCTCCGGTTGACACGGACATCCTCCAAAAGGGCCTTACTGAGATGGACACCTGGTGCCAAAGTCATGGCCTCAAGCTAAATGCCAAAAAATGCATAGTCATCCTGTTTGGGAAAAACAAAACACCCACGAATTACCACATAGGTGGCAGCCCCCTTAGTACAGAAGAGGTAATAAAGAGTTCTGGGGACCCAGGTAAATACTAATTTCTCCTTTGACAATCATATTGCCAAAGTAGTTAGGAAATCCTTCTATGTGGCCCATCTAATTACTAAAGGGTTTGCATCTAGAAACAAAGAGGTTATAGTGCCCCTCTACTTGTCACTCATTAGACCCATAATAGAGTACAATGCCCCATTTGGGATGTACCTTACAAGACACTTCCAACAGCTGAAAAGACCACAAAAGTACCTCTCCAAGAGGATTACTGGTCTCAAACATATGTCCTATGCAGCCCGACTGAAAAAACTCCGGCTGTACTCAGTGGCATATCGCTTACTCAGAGGTGATCTCTGCCTGACTTACAAAGCCATGTCCAACTCGGAATTGATGGACATGCTCCACCTAAAGAAATCCAAGTCACTGCGAGCCATGCGCTCTAGTGAGCTAAACCTCGCCACGACAATAAATAGAACATGCTGGAGGGATAGATTCCTGTCACAGAGACTCCCCATGCTTTGGAACAAAATTCCAGATTACATCAGACAGAGCCCCTCACTAACACTCTTGAAGAGAAACCTTGACGAGTGGATGGGTAACAGAAAATACACCCCTGGGATCACTTCATTGGCTCTGCTTGACAGAGGATCAGTTAATTAATCAGTGGAACAGCGAAAGCCGACAGTCTGGCTAGGCTTATAAATGCCCTCGGGCAGATAGCCCAGAACCTACCTATGAACAAGGTCAGCACAGTCAAACACACTGTAGAAAGTGCAATCCAAGTAAAGTAAAATAGCTTTAGGCAAGAAATATGGTCTGCAGATGTGTACAAGGAGCAGTTTCATTCTCAAAGGTATGGTATAGCTCCACAGAAAAATAACTGCAGGATTTCTTTATACATCTTCACTCATTTCTTTGCATCTGTACAGCATGTTTACTGGAAAGAGGTCTACATTTTGTCCAGAATTTCCTTTTCCTTCTGAAAGATAAACACACTTGTCTTAGCTCAGTACAGCTTTTATGCAGTTCACACTTTACTGTGTCTTTACTAAAAGGCAACTGCAAGTTTCACACCCTGTTACAATACTGTTGCAGAGAGAAGCAGTGCATTGCCTTTGGTGTAACTGATGCTCCACTGTTTTGTATAATGTACAAAGGGATATGCCATTTTACTTGTACAGTAAAGGCTTGTACCAGTAAACATTTAAAGCCATTTATTCTCGCAGCCTTAACTGTGGAAAATGCATTTTCAACATAAAGCTGTACATCTTTTCTGACTCGTCTTTCTCCCAGGTAGACTATGGCCTTGTTTATCCTAGTGTACTATATTCATGTCTGTACAGTTACTGTCTTCTCTTTGGTAAAATATACAAGTCTTTTAAGTGTGTAACATGTAAGTGAAGGAGAATAAGTCTTTTAAGTGTGTAACATGTAAGTGAAGGAGAATATTTTTAAGTGTTGAGATAAATAAGGGTTTGAAGTAGTCCAAATATATTTTTTTAATTGTTAGATTTTCTTCAGTCTTTGTTTTCACCCATATTTTAAACTTTGGTCTGGCACTAAACATCTAGTTTTATATGATTTACTGCAATAATTCACATGGCAAATTCCTGTCTTCATTTTGACTGAGATGAAAATCTCACCATACTATGGCATCCAGTCTGCCTTACTATTGTGTAGCATACTGTGCCTCTTAGAATGGTAGCAAATGTAGCCTTATCACAAGCAAGAAGATTATAACCTGAACTCCATGTATCTTGCCTTGCCTAGTGTTCAGGTCGTGTGCCTCGCTCATACTTGTTCTTATGCTGACTTGGCACGACCTTAGACTAATGCAATACTTAGTGCAATACTAGGCTTAATATAAAACCAAACTTTAATACTTTGAGACTTCTTAGTGTCAGTTTATATAGCAGAAGTGCCATCTTAGAATGGCAACAAAAGTCCAGCAGTCACTGACCTATGTCACTACTACCCTTAGTTAGTTTGTGTTTTTCGGCTTTTCCCGGTTAGGGCTCGCCATAGCGGAACTCCGTTCCGCTAATGATTGGTAGTGGATTTTTACATACCGGGTTACCATCCCTGATGCACAGCCTTCAACGAAGACACGCCCCATTCACGTATGCCTACACACAAAAGACGCTCTAGCTGAGAATCGAATGGGACAACGTCTTGCTATGAGGCGACAACGCTACCGCAGCACCACCACCACAGTCACGGATGTCCTAAATTTCCTCAACCTCTTTCCAGGATGGCATACTTGATATTTGGACTTCACAGCCCACCTCTTTTGCTGATTTTTTCATTGCTAAAAGTGCATACTAAATACACTCTGATCATAGGCATCAGAATCAGAAACAAATGTACAACTGAGAAGTAGCATTTGAAATAAACTAATAAATTGCATTTAATGGAGCAGATTTGTTTTGCTTTTGCAGAAAATGAATGTTAAACCAACCTAGAGATTTCCTAATTATGTGTAGTCTCCTATCTGAAATCTGTTTATATTAACCATGTCTTACAGTGGTGTAGTAATTAGCATTGCTGCCTCAAAGCTCCTTGGCTGTCTAGTTTGGTTCCTAGATGAGTTGTCTTCTTTGTGGAATCTGCATTTCCTTCTTGTATCCATGTAGGTTTTTGAGGGATACTCCAGTTTCCTGTCACATTCTAGAAGCATTCCTTTAGGTGAGTTGATGGTCTTATCCATGGAAATTCCTTTATGGGGTGGCTCTGTGTGTGTGTACGTACGTACTTGTGCACCTTGTGATTTAGTAGCATCTTATCAAGGATTGCTCATTTACTATGTTCCAGTTGTTGATCTAATGGCCCCAACTACACCATGATCCCGAGAAGCTTAAAGTATCACCGAATTAATTAATAATCATGCCTCCTTTTACACAATCTTTCCATGGATTTACAAACTGTACTGTGCCTGGCATGATTGATTTTGATCACAGTACAAGCATTTTATTGACCTCAGGGTAGAAGCGTCTCAATTTCCAGATATACCTGCCTTCCAGTCTGATCGCTCTGTATCCATTCTCCTATCTTTCCTACTAACAGCAGTGCATAGCTTCAGATCCTGAATTCTGTTTTATTTGAAGTAGGTTCTTCTCTGTCTTATGTATCGTTAAGGTGCCATTTCTCCCTTCAAGAGTACACTTGAGAACGTTCATTCTCTCTTTCTGAGTTTATACTGTGAGGTGCCTCCATCTTTCTTTCAAGCATGCATTTATAGATCCATTTGCTCCTGTTTTGTGACAACTTGTGTCTTTTATTGTTGAATGGTAGAAAAAAAGAGTGGGTTCTGTGTGCAGTTTACTTAAAGCAAACAACACAAATGTTTTCCTTTCTGCATTCGCAGCTGTTTTTAATAATAGCTGACCTCAACATGTCGGTATATCCCAAGCACGTCCTTTGCCACGATTTCTGCACCAACCCTGACTGGGTGTGTAATACTCCTCAGTATGTGCAGCCTGAAATCTCCTTCACAGAGTCCTAGTCTACAAAGACTGTTTATTATTTGAACATTATAGTAGCAACATCTTTTGGAGAATGCCTTTCTCCTGAAGGATTTAAAATTGTAATAGGTCAGCAGGTACCATTATGGAGGACTGCAGTGATGTTTCTTCAAGAAGTGCAAGCAAGCAAAAATGTTAAGGTAACATGACATTGAGAGCTACCTCTGTAAAGAACAGCCCTGATCTTATCAAAGGTCAAGTTGATATCCATGGGCATGACCGTACTGAAAGTCAGATAGGTATTTGATGGGTTCTCATCTTCCTCGGTTGTGATATACTGTGATACCTGGTTCCATCTCTGATCGTTGGTTAATGGTGACACTGAAGATCTTTTCATTATGTCCGCACACTTTCTTCTTCATACAGCATTTGCTGAGCGGTAGTTCAAAGGTCAAGGAAAAATAAGGACAGGACTGAAGTCAGGTGTGAAGTTGGAACTTAAACTAGAACCAGTTAAACTAGTTATGTCAAGTGTACATACTTCAGGCTATTTCTCTATTCCTTAAAAACTGCACTGCTTACAAAATCCCAGTATCTTGTCTCTGAGTAAACCTGCTGTACAAGTACTCACCATTTCATTTTACCTGACTTATGGGTACAACATGATTCCTGTTGCAGTTTGTTAATGGACTGTTGAGAAATAGAGAGAAGCATACTGCAGGTCGGTATTCTACATGGAAATGGTACACTGTGTACAGCAAAGGTCAAGCCAAATTGATGAATCTGATTATGCACTGTTCAGTCATTTTAGTAGTTGAACAACGTGAAAAAAAGACATTTATATTAATAGCTGAAGCTTCGGATATAGTAGAAACAGGCAGTCTTACTGCCTACTACACCTCCTTGATTTGGTGAGAAAGGCTTAGCCCCGTATCTGGGTGATCTAGACAGATCAGTCATGTTTACTCACCAGCTTATCTATTTTGTCCGGATTCCTTTCATGATTCTGCAGCCTGAACACTTGCTACTTGTCTGGATATGCAGTGGGTGTTTCTGCAATATTTTACTGAGCAGAGCCTGGCCACAGCACAGCTGCCCTTCCAGAAAAGTGAGGAGAAATAAAATCTATTTTTCATGTTTGCCAACAAATGTAGAGTGAATCGTCTCCTCAGTAGTTCCCTCTCTACAATAATTCCCAGACTACAGATGATACTGTGACTAAAGGCTATGGCAATTTGTTTGACTTGACTTCATTAAATACTTCACCACAGGCACTCTGCTGATCAGTCTAACAGCGGTATCAGGTTTATTTCTAGACATTTGGAGATTTTTTTTAGAGATTTTTCAGTGCATGCAGTACAGCTTAGAATAACCAAATGCATCTTTCATTTCAGGAACCACTGTCCTTCGAGGATGTTGCAGTTCACTTTTCAGAAGATGAGTGGAAGATGTTGAATAAAGAGCAAAAGCAGTTACACAGGGATGTGATGGAGCAAAATTATGAAACCATGGTTTCTGTGGGTAAGATTTTAATAGGTTTGTGTTTAACATTTCCTTGCCTGATAATAGGTTACATAATAGACAGTTGTGCCCTTAGCAGGTCGGAATGTGTCATCCTTGCTTATGTTCCATATGTTAGACCATAACAGTCTGTAAAAAAAAAAGTATACTTCAGAAATGCACATGTGTGGCAGCTCATTGTCTGTTTTATTTTACCCTTTAAAACTGACCGCTCCATTTTCCTTTTGTGTGTGTGTGTGTGTGTGTGTGTGTGTGTGTGTGTGTGTGTGTGTGTGTGTGTAGATCCACTTCTGAATCTCGAAATACTGACATATCAAATTTCAGTATTTCGAGACCAGAATGTCAAAAGTGCAGTTATTCAAAACTGCACTTTTAACGAATCTAAGGTTCCCAAATTTTGTGGTAGGTGTGGTGTGTACTTTATTGTTTGCTGTCTCTTTATGGTTCAGTGTGTTCTGGGATTTCTACTTGGTGACCGACGTGTGGTTATGTAGAGAGATTCAGGTAGGTGTACACTTTTTAAGGATTTTGGGTAGAAATTTGTTAGTTTTTATTTTTTTGGGGGGGTTGTTGGAGTAGGTTGGTATAGAGGGGTTGTTGGAGTAGGTTGGTATAGGTAGGTGAGAGTGTGTGTCTGTTAGTGTTGAAAGTGATGATTTTGTATATGTGTAGTGTGTGTGTTATTACTGAGTGTAAGTATGACAGTGTTCAGTGGGAGTGTAGGGTACGTAAAAGTAGGTTTGTGTTGGTGAATCTGGGAATATTGAGGCAATGTTACAATTGCCTCATGTACACAGACAACCCTCTCCTCCTCCCACATAACACAAATACTTATGAGATGCAGCTATTTAGCCAAACTGGAGGCTGAGCTCTCTCAACTCAGGACTGGCAAGACCAGACAGGAGGAGAAGGCAACTACACACACCACAAAACCAGTCTCACATAAAGTTATTACAACAATGAATCAAACACATAAACACACAATACTCGGAGGCTCTGAGCAAAAATTTACCTAAACAGCAGAGGCCTCCAAAGCAGACACCCAAGCAACCGCCACCTCATGACACACCATAGGCAACACATAAAACACTAAATCAGTGTGCAAAGCAGTCACAGCCCTTAAGCCCAAATACAACACCAAACATACTTGTCATAGGTGACTCCATAGTCAGACACACTGACGTCCCACTCACCAGGCTGAACAAGGAGAGGGTCACAGTAAGCTGCCTATCGGGCGCCTAGAATCGCCACATAACACAAGCACTGGTCACTCCACAGCAAGTACAAATATGACAAAGTCATTGTCCATGCTGGTGTGAACGACCTGAGGCACTCTCCCTGGACTACATGAAAAGAGACATAGAGGAGCTCTCTGATTATGTAGCCCAGGCAGGTATGACCCTGACCCTGAGCAGCATCCTTCCTTCACCAAGAATGATGCCACAACATAGAGACAAGATGATCAGCTTTAACAATTGGCTTAATTTCTGGTGTCATTCAAAGGGGATCCAGTGTCTGTCTGCCTGGGATGACATGCTTGACAAGCCACGCTTTCAAGGACGGCTTGCACCTGTCACCCTGGGATTCTGGATATTAGCTAAGGCTCTTGCCACCTCCATAGTGCCTTTTTAGGCAAGGCTCAAATTCTAAACCTACCACCCTAGAAACAAAATGGGAAGAAACTAAGGGTAATGCTGCTCAATGCCAGAAGTCTAAATCTCAAAATGCACGCGACTCGAGGCCCTTCTCAGTATGGAGAACATCGATGTCTGTGCTGTGACTGAAACCTGGTTCAAGGCTCCTGAGAGCACCCGGCACTATCAGGTTTTACCTCATATCATGCTCTGGCCCCAAAACCCGGACCACACCACAAAAGGAGGGGTGTATCCATATTCGCCAGGATACCCACACCTCCAGGTTGGTGGCAACGCGACTAAGCATCGAAACCATCCAGGTGCAATTAACCATAGGCAAAACTGCTCTACAATTTGTAGCATGCCACAGGCCACCCTCTCAAACTCAGGAACCCCACACAGCCTTCCTGAAGATACTGGAGGGTATAAATGCATCTCCAAACACCATTATATTGGGTGACTTCAACTACCCGAATATAGACTGGGAACATTACTCAAGCCCAAACTTTCTAGCCCGAAGGTTCCTGGAGTTCATAAATTCAAATGCCATGGAACAACTAGTCACCGTTCCCACAAGAGGAGAAAATATACTAGATCTCATCATCACAAACATGGGGACAAAATGCTCCACACCGAAGTATATCCTCATTGGTGAGATCAGATCATAAACTAATCTCACTGGATATCCACATCCCGCCCCCACCCCAAACCAAAAAGACCACAGTGAAGAACTTCTCTAAAGCAAACTTCACACTACTCAAGACTGGTGTGGTATCCTTCAAGGCCCCCGAGCCAGTGTAAACCTCAACCCAAGCTGCGGAAGCCCTTACAAATGCCTTCTACGAACACCTCCAGGACTGCATGGATCAGGCAATCCCTAATAAAACCAAGACTCTTTCCACCAAGGGCAAACGTCCAGTCTGGTGGACCCCAGCCATAAACAAACTTTACAATAAGAGAAAAAAGCTGTTACATGATAGAGCAAAATCCATAAAAGAGAAGACACCTTTGATCATTATTAGTAAAAAAATACGAGCACTCATAAAATCATCCAAGGCCTACTTTGAGAGAAAAATTGCCATAGATTCAAAAGACAATCATAAGGCCTTCTTCAGCTATGTTAGAAACCTGGGTGGAAACTCCCAGATATGCTCAGAATTAGTCCAAAATGATACAAAAATCACTGAACCCACAGACATTGCCAACATATACTGGCAGACAGGTTCAGTGCAAACTTCACCCTCTCCCCAAAAGGAGAGAGATAACTATCCCAGCGGAGTGCAGCCTCCCAGACATCTCCAATGCGCAAGTGAAAGCTGCTCTCTCTAAAGCTAAAAACACAGCATCAATGGGACCGGATGGTGTCCCCGGCTGTGTGCTACACGAACTCAATGAGGAACTAAACCCGCACATAAGGCAGCTGTTTAATCTTAGCCTTACCGCAGGATACGTGCCCAAGGAGTGGCGTACGGCAACTGTGGTCCCACTCCACAAAGGCGGTGCCTCTACGGACCCTGGTAATTACCGCCCCATAAGCTTAACAAGCCTGGTCTGCAAAGCTGTGGAGAGGATCATAATGGAACTCAGAGGGGACTTGCAGACATTGGACCCGACCCAGTTTGGCTTTGTCAAGGGCAGATCATGCCTTTTGAACTTGGTCGACTTCTTCGAAACAGTCACCAAGGCCATTGATGAGGGAAAGGCAGTCCATACAGCCTACCTTGACCTTGCAAAAGCTTTCGACACAATACCTCACTCGAGTATTATAGAGAAACTTACCAGCTTAAATGTAAACCCATATGTCACAAGATGGGTTGCAAACTGGCTAAAGGACAAGAACCCACAGGGTTAGAGTAGCTGGCGCCATGTCAGACTCCAAGCCGGTCACAAGTGGTGTCCCACAGGGCTCAGTCCTTGGCCCTCTGTTTTTTGGCATCTACTTCTCAGAGGTACAGGCTAACATAGAAGGACTATGGCTGACAAAGTTTGCAGATGACTGCAAACTGGGAGCC